>NW_027192608.1:23809-25097 GCF_042370625.1 Thermothelomyces heterothallicus | reverse complement strand
GAACTTGGTCGGTAGGAGCGCACATCTTAGTACCTCTCCCCATATACCCACCGACCGATGCGTAGCAGGGCGCACGCGCCGGCGGACTCCGGGGTGGAATCCCAGGTTCCGCAAAACTGGTTTGTATAGCCTTTGCTAAAAATGGGCTCGCGAGCTCGCGGCCATATATAGCGCCCCATCCTACCTACCTTACACCGACCTACCTTACACCCTGCCTATCCTACCTACCCTATACCTAGCCGACCTACCCTACACCCAGCCGACCTACCCTACACCTAGCCGACCTACCCTATACCTAGCCGACGTACCTTATACCCTGCCTATCCTACCTACCCTATACCTAGCCGACCTACCCTATACCTAGCTAACCTACCTTATATCCCGCCTATCCTACCTACCCTATACCTAGCTAACCTACCCTATACTAGACTAGGGTAGGAACCTCTTGATATAACTAGAGGGGTACAGGTTATAGATTCGTTTTTCTGGCTCCGAACAAGTTATATATACACTAGATATAAATAGGGGGTGCCTATCTAGGAGGTGCTAGGAACAACAAGGACGGAAGACAGTTTTTATAGAATAGATCAACAATAATAGCAACGGACTGCTATTACAGCATTATTTACGTGATGATAAGGTTCTTCTTTCACTTGTAAGTTTGGCTATCTTTTTCTACGTAGGTGGACTCTTTTACATCTGCCTAAAGGGGCATCGTTGTCGCCGTCCCTACGTCTACCGCGACTATAGTCCAGGGAGCTGGACTTGTCTGCTACAACTACGAGTACCTAGATACACTAGACACTTTGAGCTAACGCTCCTCTCTATCTAAGCAGATGGAGGTTTGATCTTAGGAGGCGTGTAACTACTACTAGGAGGGGTTAGCACCAGTTCAATACTATATCCTCCTAACCGACCTACCCTATACCCTACCTATCCTACCTACCTTATACCTAGCCGACTTACCCTATACCCTATTATCCTAACTAACCTACCTTATACTAACCTACCTTATACCTTACCTATTATTATTATTACTAGGTATCTTTTCTGTCGCCGCATGCTGCAGCAGGCGCGCACATGCCGCTTTTTCCGTGCAAGCCGAATAGGAGCGGGCGGTCGTTTTTCCGTTCCGAGGGCCGCGCCCCACAAAAGACCCACCCCGCGCCCCACAGGCCCCACGCCGCGCCCCACCCGTTCCCAGCGCGCGCCCCACACCCCCCCTGCCGCGCCCCACCGGACCCACCCCGCGCCCCACCTGCTCAAAATGTGCCGGCCGGCACAGGTA
>NW_027192608.1:4376-23130 GCF_042370625.1 Thermothelomyces heterothallicus | reverse complement strand
AGCACACGTGGTGTGGTACCGAGGACCATGCCCTTAGGCTTTAGAGGCGCCTGGTCAAGCCGCTTGAAGTACTCTTCCCGGCAAGTCTTCAGGAGCTGCTCTTGACAGGCAGTCCGAAGGGAGTCCTTCACTCCCTTCGCAATGACCTTCTCAAGTTTTGAAAACGCAATATCTAAGACCTTCTGCCGCTCCGAGTTCCATACCTTAGCTAGGTCACTAAAGTTATCTGACGTAAACTCGTTATAGAGGTATTACCGAAATTTATACTTATAGGGATACCTACCTAACCACTTAGTCATCTAACAAAAGCTAGTCATATTAATATAGGATTTTATAGTCCTAAATGCTAGTGAAGGCTAGGGTAGTATTAAGAGTTATTGCCAGCCCCTAACACTACTCCCTTAGGAGCTAATGTTTTCTTTCGAACGTCATGCGGGAGATGACATCAGAGACAACCGACGCTCTCATCAATTTATCCTCGACGACAATGCTTGCTATGCCTAGACTGCTAGCATTATAGTAGAGTGTCAGGGTCGTGTTATAGATAAATAAGATATATGCTGTTAAACCTTTTGAAGGCCTTTCTCTGTCTAGTAGCAGCTTAAATATTAAATCCCTAAGTACTTATATATATCTATAGGCTAATAAACAACATTGATGTTAAAAAACTAAGTCAAAAAATCTATGCCGGGCGGCATAGATCCTTATATTCTTATACCTATCAGATAGCACTCTTAATATCTTATTTATCTAAAGTAAAGTTAAAATTAAACTATAAGCGAAGGTCTCTAGCTAGAGTTTAAGGCAGCCAACCCGCTATGCCGTCCTAGCAATGACAAGGATCACGTTGGCTGTAACCTTGCCATCTGACAGGAATATAGGGTGGTTATACCATCCCCGGATAAGATCACCAACTCGGCCAAACATGTCTGCCGGTCTGCCATCCTCTACTAATACTCCCCCTCCCGGTAAGACTGGCGCTCCCATTTCCATGGCCACCTCCACCCAAATCGCTCTATGCTGTGCCAGAAGCCAGCCAGCAATTTCCTTCGTAAACATCTTAGGGCCAAGACATTCTTTGCCCCTTTTTGTCTGCTCCTCAGTTTCCTAATCCTGTGGGAATAGACAAGTCTAGTAGACCCCCGTTAGTAGCTTGATGCTTTTAAGGCTGTTAAGAACTGCCTCAAATGCCATATATACCCCATCCTCATGCTAGCACGACTTCATATAGTGTATTTCGTATACACCCCGATCCAAGTAACATACAACACAGAGCCTAGCCGTAAAAAGCCTCCTAGTAAGCGCCTCGAGTGATCTTAGCAGTCGTATATCTTCGGCACCTTGTATATCAGCACTGGCCAGGTGTGCTCGCCATTAGGAGTCAATGCTTGGCTGCCGAGCAGTACTTGGTGTCTCGGTGGTCGTACGGGCCAATGATGTCCGTGGACTTAGGAGCTGTCGCGGGGGGTGCTGGGCGCTAGTACTCCTAAACTGATGCTGCCCCGGCATGACATTTGGCGGTGGCATATATCGGGGGGGCTGCTATAAGCTTACGCTTCTGAATTGGCGTTATGTTGTAAAACCCTGTTGTAGTTGCTACTGCTCAGGCGTGATAGACTCCCAGGCTATCGTGTCCTGGCCAAACATATCCGATGGCGGTCTGTTTATGACCACTTTAGGGGATGGGTTGCTTCTGCTCCGCCATTCCCCCACTGACGCGGAGTATATGCTGAGACGTGTCATCTCGGGTGTGATGGTCGTCTTGCCCTGGCGCCCGCCTACAGTGACGCATAGGTCGCACCTGGTGTCTCCAAGGCCGTAAAAGACACCATGTCCGTCTAGGAAGCTAGACACTGCAAACCGACGGCAGCTGCTTATCGCGTACTCCTTCAAGAAACCCTTGGCCTTGGATGATGGCATTATTAGGATCCCCGTCGCCGGTTCTCCGTTACGCCCAGCACGTCCCATCATCTGTAGCATCTCGATCCTAGAGAATGCAGACAGGCAGACAACCAATACCACGTCCTTGAAGTCTACGCCGACGTCGAGTGCCGAGGTTGCGAGGATAGCGCCACCCTTGATCCTCTATAAGGCTAGTAACCTGTTTTGCTCTGCACGGGAAAGATCTGCCGAGTAAAACGCGAGATTCAAGTCCCTCGCGAGGCGCTCGCCTTCTGCCTTGTCCGTGGCATAAACGATGCCCTTCTAGTCCTCTACCAGGCTACTAATGATCTGGGCCACCAGCTGTAAGCTAGGGTTGGCGTCGATATACTTAAACCGTATATTCCTGCTTGTATACTTGCTCTAGATCACTAATGTGTCAGATAGCAGCTTTAGCTTGTTCTTGAACTCTATCTCTATCGATGGAGGTAGAGTGCCTGTTATAAAGACCTGATAGGGCGATATACGGTTTATGATGGCCGTGTAATTGCTTATCCGCGGCCGGAACTTGTCGTTGATTAGGATTTTGTGTGCCTCGTCAAGTATGACCCGGTTAATGTTCCGCCGCGCGTGGTACCGGTTAAGGAATCCCTGCCATCCTAGGTATACCGTAGCCTCTGGCGTCATAAGAACTACCGATAGTACGCTATCGTCATCATCCTCCGTATTCGAGCTGAATATTATGGCCTTGATGCCGTCATTCCGTAGCCGGGCTAGCGTATCGTTTAGTAGCGACCGGGTAGGCTAAATAACCACTACGATGCTCGATGGCATCGTGTATACGAGCAGTGCGAAGACGACCGACTTGCCAGCCCTAACACCAGCCACGTAGATAAACTTGTCCACCCTGGCGGCCATCGTCTCAAAGACCTTACGCTGGTGGTCGCGGAGCTATGCATTATTATTCTAGCGTATGCGCTAGAACTCTATATCATTTAGGAGGTATTCGAGTCCCTCTAACCGCCGCTGCTGTTGTTCATCCCACGGTGGCCTCCCTTCCTCTATGTCGCTATCGTCTATATGGTGCTTCCCGGCCCTCTCGTGCAACCGCCAAAGCTAGTGCCAGCGCACTCCCAGGCTGAAGAACTCGTCAAACTTAGTGCCCCCCTCCATCTCGCGCGCGTAGTGCATGTCTGCCACTCGGGAACTATGGCCTGCTATGAGGTCTATCGTGTCGTCCTTATGGTCGTCTTGCTCTAGTGCTGTCGTCAGCTCCTCCACGAGCTCGCCGCCTAAGTATTTGCGGCCGAAGGCGATGGCGACGTGGCACCATACTGCGACTGTCATGGCGTTGGGGAGGCCCTTGAGTAGTGCTATCTTGACGGCTGCCGTCATCTCCCGGGGGGTCACTATATCCGTGTCTTTGGGTTTGGTCACCACTCTGGCGAATAGGAACTCCGTCTTGCCCTCGCTGCCTACGCACTCAAGTTCTAGCGCCTCGAGGAATGGCACCACCACGGCTAGGTATGTCACTATAACCAGTGACAATTGTCGCGGTAACACGTGCCATACCTTCCTCTCCCCCTTCTTCCAAAACCTCTTGTCTCCGATTGTCCGTGTCACTACCAGGCCCTTCTAGAGGAACACGTTATGGAGTCTACCGCTGGCCGAGTTGGTGTATCTTAGTGTTAGTATCTCTGTCTTGCGGAGGGGAAGACTACCTATTAGATAGACCGCCGCTAGTAGCATAGGGAGGAACTCTGCTACTTCCTTCCGGTACATCTCTACCTGAGCCTTGTTAATAACGCCCTGGCGGAGCTATCGTGTCTTGAGCTCCTTATCGTCGCGTATTGCTAGTAGGACCAGGTAGTTAGCTGCCGTAATAACCCATTCTTCGTTATCCTTGTGTCTTAGGAAGCTATACCCTCGGTTGCTATTGGTTCTATCGTCGTTGATGTCTTGGAGGGGCGGTATAGATGGTTTCCCTCCGAGGAGGAGCTTCTCGAGGGCGTGCTCTACTGCTTTAAGGTGGCGTAGCATTGCCTTGCTACCGTTCTCGAGGTTGATAACGTGACCCTCGTAGTAGCAGTCTTGGCCGTCCTAGAACAGGCGCGCCTCCGAAGGTATATAACGTACTAGCTGAGACAGCTTGGATTGTATCTTGAACATCAGGTGTAGCGGGGTCTACAGACCGTCTTCCCCTGGGAATACCACCGTGTCTATGTTTTTCTAGAGGCACTGCGCTAGCGTGTCTGGTTTACCTATAGATATTTGTTAGCTAGTCCTGTCTGTAGCGAGCTACCTGTGCCGCCCGGCATAACCTAAAACAGAAATGAATATGCAAATAGAACTATTGCCTGTAGCCAGACATATGTGCCGCCCGGTATAACCATGTAGTAGCTAATAATATGATCTGGTAGATGTAAGTATGGTGCCGATGGTAAGCTACGTATGCCGCCCGGCATAGCAGCCTGGCCCTGCCATTCGCTATAGCTACTTGTGTCGCCCGGTACGCTACGCACGTTCTGGCCACTATAAACCTACTACCGGCCGGCACTAGCCTCCTCTTTCGGCTTCCTCTAGTTTTATACCGAGTAGTATGTTCCTATCCTAACCCCCCCTACTATACCCGTCATTGGAATTTGCTTACCTGGTTTGCCTACCTCCTCTGTGCTCCTAATTAGCATTATATAGAGTGCGATTTTGATGATATATACTGTATGTGCTTCTAAGTTGAACTTGCGGGCCTCTTTCTAGGAGCCGTCCTTATGTAGCGCAAAAATGGCGTACACGGATATAATCGGACTTGCCTAGTCATTGTCGTATAGACGCTGTCGTAGCAGGGTATATATCATGTCTACCAGCGCTGATTTCCTCGCCTCGTTGCCCTGTGCTCGTACGAGGGCGCCTATTGCCGTCATTTGCGCTTCGTTAAGGGTGCAGGGGGGTGGTAACTTGTCGTTCCTAGGGTTCGCCTCGATGGTACTCTGGGAAGACCAGATTCGTAATACGTATGCTATCAATTTTTTCCACGTAGCCACGTACTTGGGGATGGAACCATGGTCTAGCAGGTTAATCTCCCCGGCCTTAGTACCCCGCTCCCGGGTATTGAGCAGAGTTCGGACTTGTGATGTGCTCTCCGCCAGGCGGGACTACGCGGTGTCTATAATGTCCTTGAGAGTACGGCTAATGACTTCCACGATCTTGCTCACGTCGGGTTCGGCGGCCAGGTCGTCATAGAGCCAGATGATGTCTTTGCCGTCGTAGTTGGCGAGGTGCTTATCAAACTTGAGCCGGTCGAGGAGAACGTTTAGCTCCCTCTTGTCCCTTGCTTTAACCGTTGTGATCTGCTTGGCGTTGTCATCACGCTTACGCAGCAGTTTCTCGGCCAGATCTATACCTCTAGATACGTTATACGAGGGCCGGAATATTCTGATGTAACGGCGTAGCGCACTAGACATTAGGACGGCGAGGAGTTGGTCCTCCACCATGATAACTTCCTGTTCCGGATGTACGGTCGCCGAATGTGTCCGAATTGCTGTCCGGCTGCTATGCTTAGCCTTGTCGAGGGACCTAAACCCGTATCTGCCACATCCCTACCCCCGGTCTGTCTCTAGGCCCAGGTCGGGTTCCTCGATCTCTCCTTCTAAGCCCTCAATTTGCTGTGTAAGCCAGAGCGCAAAGAAGATGTCCGTCGACGCTGGTAGTTGGTACGCTCTATATACGGCTCTGGTAGTATCCCAAGCTAGTTCCTTGTCGACCCTGGCGTACTTGAGTATATGGTTCTCGATCGACTGTTGTGTGCTATATAGAATATCGTGGCAGTGGGAGCAGAATACTATGGCCTAACTACTACGAACAAACACTTGAAGGTGTTCCTCCTATGTCGAAGATATGTTTGGCTATAACTAGTTATATGTTAGTATATATATATATATGTGTGTGTTATGGATGATAATAGTACTAGAGGGACCAAACGAGGATGCTTCGATGTGACCCTTGATTCCAGGCTAGCTGTTATATGCTGCCCGGTATACGTTGCTGGCTAGATTGGTGGGAGGCACCCTTGGCTTCCGGGGGGACCTGTATATGCCGCCCGGCACACGTTACTAGTTAGATTGGTGGTAGGTACCCTTGGCTTCCGGGGGGACCTGTATATACCGCCCGGCACACGTTACTGGTTAGATTGGTGGTAGGTACCCTTGGCTTCCAGGTAGACCTGTATATGCCGCCTGGTATACGTTGCTTGGTGGGAGGCACCCTTGGCTCCTAGGGGGGGTTATGTGCCGCCTGGCACACGTTGCCTGGTGGGAGGCACCCTTGGCTTCTAGGGGGGGCTGTATATGCCGCCCGGCATACGTTACTAGTTAGCTTATTGGTAGGCACCCTTGGCCGCTAGAGCGATGTTAGTGTGCCGCCCGGCACTATTTTACAGAACTTCGAGGAATTAGAGTATCTTGGCTCGGAGCCGGTTAGGATTTGCGCTGTACTGGGAGTGGGTTGTAAGTGGAATGGATTGGTTTAGAGGGTTAGGTTAGAGGGAGGGTAAGATATAGCGAAAAAAAAAGATTACGTGACCTAGCATATGACCTCTATTCAGGCCTATTCAGACCCATTTTGGGTTTAGCCTCCCTATTGTTTTTAATCGCACAATAGCAATTGAAGCACGTCGGTTACAGGGCCTAGGCTACTAAGCCTAAAGCGGTTAGCTCGCGTAACTCTCAGTTGCGCGTAGGTATCGTGCACAGACTACCCCCTCTGGGTATAAATACCCTCTTCTCCTACCCTCTCACAACCTCTCCCTCTTTTCTTCCTTTTCTCGTACCCTCTCGCCTTCCCACCCGCCCCCGTTAGCCTCTATCTACCTGCCGCCCAAAATTTTTAAGTTTCGCAATTTTTGTGCCGCCTGGCACACCAGGTAAGCCCTGAAGCCCATTTTTAAAATGCCAATTTTATTCGCGTTTTGTGCCGCCCGGTACACCTGCCTCTGTCTGACCACCTTTTGTAGCATTTTTTTCTCAAGATCTCCATTTATTATGCCGATTGGCTATTTAGGTAACCCTTGATGCGTATTTTGTACCGCCTGGCATACCTGCCTCTGTCTGACCACCTTTTGTAGCTTTTTTTTCTTAAGATCTCTAGTTGTTGTGCCGATTAGCCACTTAGGTAGGTTATCATTAGCTTTAGGTAAGGTCAAGTTTGGAGCCTCGGATCTTAACCTTTTAGTAAGTTATAGTTACTATGCCTCCGTACGCTCGTAAGAATACGCGGTAGAAGGTCTTCAAGTCTGCAGAACGGGTCACCGAGAGCGACGATGCCTCGGCGCCGGCGTCTCCTGTTCAGCAGCCTACGGAGCCTGCGGCTCCGGCTCCAACCGCCACTCTAACCGCCTCAAGCGAGGCGGCTACGCCACGGCCCTCTGCTCGCAAGGCCGCTAGTAAGCCGGCACCAAAGAGAAAGGAGCCGGTACGTAAGAACACTTAGAAGTCTGGCAAGCCTGCCGGCAAGCAGAGTTCACAATCCGGGGTTATCCCCTTTTCGGGGCAGCCTGCCTCCAGCCCTACCACCCGAGTCTCGTCTATACTTGGGTCGGCCATTAGTGACTCCCCCACTGGTCTACGGCGCCAGTTTTTCGACCCTAAGAAGGAGAATTGGTCGGCACTTGAGACTTGGAAACCTATCCTATTCCCGTACAAGCCACGTAAGGCATATGCGTAGTGTTAATTCCCCAAGCTCAAGCTCTCCTCGCACTACAACTATATGAACCTCAAGAATGTCAAGGGCTTCTAACCACTGTAATGGTGGGATACGGACTAGGCATTTGTGTCCTACCCTCTAGAACTCGAAATGACAGAGGATCAGCAAGTCGAGGCCGAAGACTTCAAGGCCAATCAGAGGACCTATTCTCTCAAGGGACAGACACTTAGGTACGGCTTTAACCGTGCTAATAACACCAAGGTCACTGCGGTTTTGGGTTTCAAGGACATTAAGACCTGCCTTACCTAGGTAGATATATAGCATAAGTACTACTTTCCTCTTATGGTTAAGCCAGTGCCTGTATACCGGCCGGCACTCCTGTTCGGGTCTTTGTAGTGGCTGTTGGCTAGTGTAGAGGGATCAAGTCTTCCGGGCTAGGATTGGCGTGCTGGCCGGCACAGTTGGCTTGCCTGGCGCATTGGTTGTTTTGTGCTGGCCGGTATAGTTAGCTTGCCTAGCGCATTGGTTTTGTGCCGGCCGGTATATATCATTACCCCTAGGCGCGCCCTGTTCTTTTTACCATTTGCTATGTTAGGTCCTTTTGATATGCCGGCCGGCATAAAAAAACGATACCTAGAACAAGCTACCCGTGCCGGCCGGCATATAGCATTACCCCTAGGCGCGCCTTGCTCTTTACCAGTCGATATTGGTCATTTTGACGTGCCGGCCGGCATAGGTAGCTTGCTTTGGGTATTATTTTTTCGTGCCGGCCGGTATATCTCCTTTGCCCTAAGCGCTTGTTCTATCGGGCTGGCCGGCACAGTTAGCCTTGGTTGTTTTATGCTAGCCGGCACACCTCCTCTGCCTGGGGCGATATACATATGGCTAACTGCTCTGTAGTCGCTGATCTTGTCGGGCTGCTTTTCGCCAACATCAAGAAGGGTTAGCACGGTTCGTTCGCGCCCTAGGCATCGGTTCCTGCCGCCATTGCTCGTTTGAATCGCGTAGCCACTGTGATCTTTAACCGACTGGCGTCGCCCTAATTCGCTTAGCCGGAGGCCGTCGTCATCTATAATGGTGACATTGGGTTAAAGCCCCCTGGTACGGTCAACATCCTTTACAGTATGCTCGTTGCCGTCCTCAATATCCTCAAGTTCTCCCGCGTCTCATCTAGTCCGTCATCGGCACTGCGTTTCACTTAGCGTTTGGACAAGAAGGCGGCGCCCTACTATTTCGGCTTCCATGCTAATGACTGGTTTAGGGCCATATATACTATATATTTCTTTAGAGAGCGCCGCCGTAAGGTTATCGACATCCCTTCGGGGAATTTCTATGCTACTTGCCCTTTTACCATTTATAAGGGCACCACCACCGATAGTAAGAAGATGGTTAATAAGTCGCTAGAAGAGCTTTCCGAGGAGGCCGAAGTGCAAAAGCTCGCCTTTTGATTAAAGCGGGCTTGCATATAGATGCTTATATTGCCGGCGGTTGTTGATAACACCCGCCTCGATCGGTTACTACGTCGGGGCGATCCAAAGTACGAGTATATAGCGTCGCTCAAGATTGGCACCTCCCTCAGCACTATACGTAAGGATATGATTCGCTCCAAGCGCGCCAAGGCTGCCGCTCTTAACGAACGGTACGCCGAACTCCTGCCCCTGTCTATCGACGGGGCCCATCAGCTCCTCGAGTTGCTAGGCAGTCGTTTCCCTAAGGTAAAGTATTATAACGTCTCTTCGGAAATGACTAACGCCTTTTATCTGGCCCTTGGGAGCAAGAGGACGGCCGACTATCTCTATAACCAGGAGAGCCTGATTCCCGCCTTCGTAGAGATCGAGCGTCGCCATGACAATGTGGCGGACTTGTACAAGGAGGTTATTAAGCTGCTCGCTCGCGCCTCCGTCACTAGCGACCTTATTGACACCCTGCCCCTTAAACCTATTGACTGGCCTTATGCCATTAGGCTCCTCGGCGGCAACTTCGATAAGCTTAAGAACATGTAGGGCTTTGACTAGAAGCGTGTTCCCCTCCCCGGTGTTGGCTCAAAGGTCCGGTTTGCCCCCTACTAGATCGTCTCCGCTATGCAGCTCTATCGGAAGATCTATAGCCCTATCTATGGTGCCATCCTGGCTAACGACGTGGGCACGGGTAAGACACTGATAGTAGTGCTTACCATCCTGATGCATTACTATCGCTATCTTGAACTAAAGAATAAAGGCAAGCCCTTTATAGCCGGGCCTGTCATCTAGCAGACGTAGGCCAACCTAGTCGCCTAGACTTTCCACGAGTTCCTTAACGCTTTCCCGGGTTTGTTTAACCTCTACGTCTACTACGGCGATGGCGCCTATGACGATCCCGATATAGCTAGCGCCACCATTACTGACAAGCGCCTAGTCGAACTTGGTCGCTACTAGGCCAACAACGATGATGATCCTAAGGTATGTTGATCTTTTTTGTTATATTATAGCGTTAGGGCTAGAGGTTCTATGCCGGCCGGCATATATCGGTGGCCCTAGGCAGGTTTATTATTATGCCGGCCGGCATACCTGTTTTGGCCTAGGCGTAGTTAGCTTTGTGCCGGCCGGCACACATCGGTGGCCCTAGGTAGGTTTATTATTACGCCGGCCGGCACACCTATTTTAGCCTAGGCGTAGTTAGCTTTGTGCCAGCCAGCACAAATCGGTAGCCCTAGGCAGGTTTATTATTACGCCGGCCGGCACACCTATTTTAGCCTAGGCGCGGTCAGTTTTGTGCCAGCCAGTATATCCTGCTTGGTCTGTCTATAGTATAACCCTTTACTCTGCTAACCAACTGCCAGATCTGCCTAGATATCGTCTTCACGAGCTACACCACCCTCTTCTCGCGCAATGTGACGGTTTCCAAAGTCGAGGTCCCTGCGAACAGTATTGCGTATACTCGTCCTGAGTTGCTGGATCGGCTGTACCATGAAAAGTTGGTCACGGACAAGATCGACAAGGAGGGTATACCGTTGTATCTCCGACTTACGAGCAGCCGTGGTGGTGCGGGCCTGAATTCTTCCTATGAGCGTGCAAAGGTTTTGAATCGCAAACGAAGAAAGGAGGGTTTGGATTCCGGCGATGATGAAGATTCTGACGTCGTCAATAACCCCGATGAAGAGGACGAGGACGAACAACCGGACACTCCGACGCCTACGCCCCGGGTAGCAAAAGGCCGAGTACTGGCTCCCAAGTCGGCCGTTCGTGCCTCTGCACGCGAGAGCTCTTCGGATCTCGACGTCACGCCGCTTCGTAAGCAGCGCGAAGTCGACTAGGACGAGCTCGAGCAGGTCGCGGCAGAACTTGAGGTCGACATGAGCACTAACGATGCTCTTCGCCGCGGTAGTGACAAGGTTAGCTTTAACAGGTATCGTATGTTCTTGAGCGATGGCAGTTTCAAGGCTAGTATCGTTATCCTTGACGAGGCTTATAATGTCAAGGATCCGCGTAATGCCACCTCGCGTACGTCGATACTTATCCTAGGACATATAACTGTCCTGGTGACCGCTACCCCCGTCCTTAACTCTATTAAGGACTATTTTGGCCTGATCCTCCAGATCTGGCGCCGGGCCGGATTTTTCGATTTTACCCTCCCCCCTAAGGCCAACGATTAGGCGTATATTATGAATTATTTTAACATGGTCCTTATTGCGTTAAGGGAGGTAAAGAACGAAATTCGCTATCGTAATCTCCACCTCTAGAGGGACGACTATAGCAACTAGAACCATATCTAGCTTAATAATAAGACCCTTACTAACGCTATGCTTTGGTATAAGTAGGGCTCTAGGCCGGACCGCCGTTATCTGCTCGATTGGAGTATAAAGACTAGCATCAAGTAGTAGCTGCTCTACCCGTCTGCGATGCGTAAGATCAAGGCTGACAAGTCCCTAGAGAGCCTTGGCGGTAAGGGCATCTACTGCGAGGTCCAGTAGATCGTCACCGTCCGGCTCCCCCTCAACACGAAGATTGTCCTCCCCGATGGCACGTTTACGTACCCGCGAGAGGAGATGCCGCCTATCGACATCTGGTATGTCGAGGTCAAGTATAATAAGGCGAGGGGAGACCATATCGCCAATACCACCACCAAGCTTCTCAAGGTCCTGCCTACCATTAGCGACCTCTTCGATCACGCTAACGTACGGAAGACCCGTCGGCAGGCCAAGGCTGTCCCTAGGGATAAGAAGGCCGGCCGTATCAACATCTACTACTATCGCCTCCTCACTCTAGGCGCAGTGGACTATCGCTCGTTTATCATACTTACCGAGGTAGAGGACCGGTTGTCTATCTAGAAGGGGTATGACTACCTCTACAAGCAGGCCAAGTCTGGCACGCTCGAACGGATGCTTCCTACGGAGCCAAACCAACACGCCGAGGCCATGAAGCAAGTGCTCAGGTTTTCCAAGCAGGGCAAGTTCATAGACCAGGCTTCGCCCGGTCCGAAGATGGGCTCTGCGCACACCGAGGAGCTCGCCGAACAGCACCCCTCTGGTGGTCTAGTCTGGCTCTACTCCATTTCGCCCGAGACCGTCAACACCGTGGCCTTGACAAGCAGATTCGGCATGCTGTACTAGGTCCTTAATAAGTCTCCGGTCCTCGTTGAGATGTTTCGGCTTGTGCTAGAGATCCGCCAGGCCGGTCTTTGTGGCCTCATCGTGGTCAACAGCCCCTGGCTCCAAAAGTAAGTTACTACCCCGTCTTTAACCTAACCCTTCTATACCGGCCGGTACACCCCCTCCCCTCTTTGGCCCGGCGTTGCCATGCCGGCCGGCACACCTCCTTGGCCCTGGGAGGGGTATCTGTTGCGCCGGCCGGCATACCTCCTTGGCCCTAGGAGGGGTATCTGTTGCGCCGGCCGGCATACCTCCTTGGCCCTAGGAGGGGTATCTGTTGCGCCGGCCGGCACACCTCCTTGGCCCTAGGAGGGGTATCTATTGCGCCGGCCGGCACACCTCCTTGGCCCTAGGAGGGGTATCTGTTGCGCCGGCCGGCACACCTCCTCGCTTCTAGGAGCCCTAGCTAACTGTTCGGTAGTCTCGTCCACGCCATCCTCGCTATGGCCTCCATCGGAGTAGGTGCTATCAAGGCCTCCTATACGAACAATGAGCGCGATAACCTGGTTCACGCGTTTAATAACGACAACTCCGACATCGAGTTCCTCGTCATCAACATGAGTCTTTCGATGGCCGGTCTCAACCTGCATCGTAACTGTTGCCGTGGCATCATCCTCCAATATTCCTGGAATTACTAGAGCTTATTCCAGGTCATCGGTCGGTTGTATCGTATAGGTCAGGGCCAGGTCGTACGCTAGTATATCGTTATATGTTCAGGCACTTACTCGATCGTCCAAGAGGACAAGATATGCCGCAAGATCGTGCCGGAGATCCTTTTTACCGGCCGTATTCCCAAGCGAATCAAGGGTCGGACCCTCTGCCTAATGGTCGCCTACGAGATCCTGCGTATGAAGTTTGCGTATCCCTTCAACCGCTTCGCCTAGGTCGTCAATCCGCCTAGTCATGTGGAGGACTATACGAGTCCCGCCATGGTTCGTATGGGCCACTTCATCTCGTCTATCGTCGAGTAGGTCTTGTCGATGAAACCGACCGAGGATAACGAGAATATCCTTAATACCCTGGAGTCGATAGTGTTTGGGTTGTTGCACTGGTTCAAGGATAATGGTGATCGCCGGTAGAACATGTTTAAGCTCGCCGACTTAGACAAATACGAGGAGAGGAGCCGTAAGCACAAGATCGACTGTCCTAAGGCCCCCTTTTGGAAGCCATAGAATAGCAAGATAAACGTGCATCACTACTTTGCCCACGTCACCGATAAGTCCGAGACGCCGGATCCAGATACGTAGTCCGACCTGGTCGATAACAGGTACACCTGTGTCTACGATCCGGGGAGCTGCTTATACTACCGTCACATATTAGGGTTTAACGAGGATCTCCTGGCTAACCACCCTACCAATCTAGATGCCCCTAACAACTTAAGGGAGCTTACGGATACCATTTGCCAGTTCCTAGAGAAGAACAACCTGGCCAAGCCCTACGAGTTTAAGGACCCTAACATACGTAACGACCCTCTGCCAGTATCCGATAGGCAGCCTAGGGCCCACTTTGTCGGTTACTCGGATTAGGACCTGGAGGAGCGGAGGGCCGAGATAGGCAGTGACATGTCGGAAACGGAGTTACAGGAGAGTTTCATGGAGGGCATCATTAAGGGCGCGACCGAAATGGAGGAACGATCGCGCTGGTCGGGTGATAACCTGTTTAACCTGGTCAGCAAGAAGGCGGTCGAGATACTTGGTGATGCAACGTAGCGGGCCGATACGTCGTCTGATGAAGACAATGACCGCCCCACCTCCGGCTCCAGGTTCACGACCGCTGCCGGTAACACCGAGAGCTCGCAGATGATGCCACTTACCGCGCCGACCCCCCCTAGCCACTTTACTACGCCGGATTCTTGCCCTCGTGGGAGTGGTAGTAGTGGCGGTAGTTTCCAAGTCGGCCGAGTTCCTGTGCCGGCCGGCATGGAGACTCCCACCCGGGCACCCCGGGTGCGCCAGCAACGCGACGATGAGGCTATCGCCAGCGCCCTGCAAGCTGGTGTTTCTATGGATGAGATTCAGGGTAACCTGGACCATGCTGACGAGGATACCGATTCCAGTGATGGCGAGGCTAGCCAGGACAGCAGCGATATGCCTCTCCGTAAGCGGCGTCGTATTATATAAGTTTGAGATCAGGTCAGGGTTCACTTGGGTGCCGGCGACATGGCCTGGGGGGCGTTCCCTTTGTTTAGTGAGGAACAGAGCGATGAGTTACTGCTTGGGGGATCTTGAGTGATTTGGCAAAGGTACTTTTGCTTTGGCTGGCAGATAGGTATTTCCTGCCAGATGGATAGACACATGAGACGCGATTAGCTCGCTTTGTTTAGTGGTCGGCATAAGGCCTTAGGGATAGCCTCATTTCTGCCATTGACCCAGATAATGAAGATAGCTTTATTAACACTGTTTGCGGTGATTCTCCTTGTTCCAAGGACGTGATTATTGGTTGACCTAATATGCGATGGCTGGCTATAATAAAATTAGTATCCAATCGGATCGTTAGGTCCCCTCATTGTGTTTGATCTGATCGGCGATTGACCGGTCGGAATAGGAATGGTTAGCTTTATACTCGTGTGTTTGCGTTTGAAAAGGGTCTTTGATGGTACTTTGTTCTGGAGGCTTAGCCATCACAAGGGAGAGTCTCCTTGTATTTGCCACCAGCTAAGGTACGTAGTTAGACGTCTTTCGGTTCAGTCATATTATATGGGTTGGTCAGAGGTATCGCCAAACCTGTTGTAGTATCCAAGCACATTTTCAATACCCAGGCTCTGTCAGCATCACCACCCATCGCGTTTATACTCTTTCGTTCTTACCGCATCATGCTACCTAAGAAATCCAAGAAGGCCCCTGCCCAAGCAACACGCAAGAAGGGTTCTGCTCAGGCTGCGCACAAGCAACCCCAAGCCACCCAACAACCTACGACGCCTGCTAAGACTGACCCTCGACCTGCCGCCAGACCTACAGCACAGGGCGAAGCTCAGCCTGCCCAGCCTGCCCAGCTTATAGGTAATGAAGGTCGCCCTATCCAGAATGCCCGTGACACTGGCCATGGGACCCGCTGGAAGGCTATAGGGCATGGCGACATTGGTATCTCTGGGGATACCTCGAATGGCAGCCGGACGGGTAACAATGCACAAGGTTCTCCGAGGGCCCCGCCATCCATCTCGAGTATTTCCCGTCCTGGCACCATGACACCCAGACAGCCGACCAGTACACCTACGCTATAGCGACAGCTACAGCCACGCCCGGTAACAAGTTTAAATAACGTCCAGGAGGGAGTGTCAGAAGATGAGGCACAGTCTTCTGGTGCCCGTACCCTCCCTAGCCGTAGCAATCAAGGTCCTGATCATAGGCGTGATATCTTGGCAACCATCAAGCAGCAGCAGCCACAGCCGTAGCTATAGGAACTCGCAGCGTAGGAGGATGACTATAGTTAGCGGCAACAGCAGGAATCAGCAGATGGTGAGGATGCGACACTAAATAGGCTTAGGGGGCTATTAGCATCATTAGAGGAATAGGCTAACAAGGCATATGATAGGATTTATGCTAGATATGGGCCTAGTTATGATAGAGGTGCTATAAGCCGGGGCGAGGGCAAGGATCATCATACAGATATAGCAGGTGTTATAGGTAATGGTAAGGATACTAGTAGCAGAGGAACCGTTATTAGGGTCAGAGATTGTTCATTATACTAACAAGATAATAGGGGGCGATAGCGGGAGCACGGTATCTAGCCGCCATAAGGCTCCAGTCAGATTGTTACGGCCCTTTTATACATGGATTGGCGATGATAGTCGAGAATACGACATCTTTGGACCTCTTGATGAGCCGCTCTCCGATGGGCGAAACGATATAATCGAATTCAAGATTACGTCAAACCCGACAGGTTGGCGGATATTAGCTTTCCTTGCCTACTGGGCCTGTACTTCGATCAATCCCGAGAAGGCCTGGCGAGACCTCTGCTTATACGCTTTCGGCCGGAACATAGGTTCGTAGTTACCTACCATCACCAGCGAGAGCGATCCCCGGGCCTAGATCAACCATGATGACGACTCCCTTAACATACCGCCCCTCAAAATACGACTTGGTGTTTGGTATAAGCCTGATAAGTCATACCAACTCTTTGCATTCTCGGCAATTGTCGGTACCGATGTCCTTGTAGACTTTGCAGAGGCTATGAATACCGAGTTTGTCTATAAGACACCATCAGCCTACCTGGTACCATTCGAGGACACTATAAACCCCTACGGGGGTAGGAGCTCGCGTTGGAAGAGGGTGAAAAAACCTTCTGCTGGCGGTCGTGAGGTCACCTTTGTCAGCTCGCTAGAGGTACAGGATAACGGAGAGATATCCTACGAGCCTCTTAACCCTATTGAGGCAGGCCTTGGGACTTTACGCACTGGAGGGGACGAGTTTGATCTTGTTGTGGCTATACTCGAGGAGGCATACCGACGTGTAAAGGCTGGGTGGTGGGACAACATGGGGGAGGTTAGCTGGCGCAAGATTTATCACAGCTATTCCCTCGACAGGCCTTCTCATACCCTGAAGAGTGTGGATATGGATGACTTGGAGCCACATGAGATTGCGCCTTTGGGACCGCCACAACGAGCATCACCGGCACAATCAGTCGAGGAGAGTTTCTATACGGCCGGGTCCCCCAATTTACAGCAACAGCAGGCTGGCCATGTCGGCCATACTGCTGCTCGTCAGGGCATCGCACAGCTAGCACCATCTCGTCATACGCATAACCAGCAACATCCAGCTAGTAGTAAGAGGGTTAGCGATAGCCTATAGGACTCGGACCGTATACTAGAGGATGACGATACAGAGAAGGCCGACGACGGAGACATGGAGAGCGGCGACAAGGGCATCTAGCCACTCTGCCTAAACGAGAACTCTGTCTCCCGCGGGTACTCGAGGCGTAGGATCGCGCCCGAGAACCGCCTGATTGCCACTCCTAGCGAGGCCATGGCACGAGCACGCGCCGAGTTCGGGAACGATCCGGACATGATGAGGAAGATTTCGCTACAGGTTGCTCGCTTCCACCGCGGAATTGGCTACACCAAGAACGGCCAGCAGAAGACGTTTGTATATAACAATAAGGTTCGTCGTATACGGGCTGCTTGCAGGCGTGCTCTCCGTGAGTATATCGCGACTGGCATGACAAGCAAGAACCATCTGCCGTCACACGAGGAGATCCTTGCCTTACGGTACTGCTTGCCAAAGGGTGAAGGCAATGCGGCAATCACGGCAATGCTAGGAGAGTTATACTGCTCGTATAAGGCAGATGTATTTGTGCCTGCCGGCGTCCCGGTGGGGCCTGGCGGTGTTAGCATCAATGCCACTCGGCGCCATGCCGAACAGCTGGAGCGGCGGGTTGTCAACCTCGAGGGCCGCAGCGGCGATACCGATGGCCAGCTCAGGCAGTTGGAGCGAAAGATGCGCAAGGAGTTTGGCAATGTCATGGACCAGAAGCGTTTAGAGTTCCAGGATGCCATCGTCAGGGAATCCGTCGCTACGACAGAGCGTATTATGTAGGGCGTGCAAGTTAGGATCAGTGGCATGTTGGATGGTCTAAAGAACGACTTCAGGGACCTGAAGAACAGGATATAGCAGCAGGAGAAGGACATCAGGGACCTCCGGCGTAGCATGATAGACGTGGCCAGCGAGGCCTTTAGCCTACCACCGCCACAGCCTATGGTTACGACCCCTACGACATCGCGTCGTACACCGCGGAACAAGCAGGACCTTGCTAGGATGCTTACCGGAGGGCCACCCGTAGTCATGGCCACACCAGGTAGTCGTTCGAAGCGGCATGCCCCTCTAGAGGATATTAACGACCTCGGATACAAGATACGCCCGCGAAAGAGGCCTGCCATCGAAACTGTCCGGGACAGAGTAATACATGGCTCGGCCAGGCCTACGATAGGACACCTGTCATCGCGGCAGTCTCATAGGGAGGGTCGTGATGATAACTCGTTAGGTAGCGGAGGGCCGGTTTGGGGGCGGGCCCTTGCTAGGTTAAAGGAGCGTACGGTGCCGGAATCTAGCATACCTTCGGCCTTAAGGACTGCTGCTAGGACTTCGTCGGCGAGGCGGCCTCGGGTTGAATATATTGATGAGCTTTCGGAGTACGACACTCTATTACCACGACGGAGTAGAGCCGCAGATGACACAGGCAGAAAGGGGGCACCTGGAAGATCGGTAGGACTAGGCAGTAGAAGTACGACACGGATGAGGAAGAGCATCACACCAGACGAGACAGCGCAAGATTGGGATTGATGGTAGAGTTGACTGTTACTTGTATTAGGTATAGAGGCGTTTAGGCTTAATGGAATTAGTTACTCTGGGTCGAATATAGATGGTGGCCGTGGTGTGGCGGGCGGTATATAGTGCTTAAATTCTGACGTTGCAAATAGTATAAGTGTCCTGCGGGGTGACTACGTTAGTCGTGGTATGCCGGGCGGCATATAGTGCCTGTGTTCTGGCATGTGTTGTAAACGGTATGAGTGTCCTCCGTGGTGACCAGGGTGGCCATGGTGTGCCGGGCGGTATA
>NW_027192608.1:0-3049 GCF_042370625.1 Thermothelomyces heterothallicus | reverse complement strand
GCCGGCATATAGGATCCTCTCTAGGGACATGGGTGTCTGGCACATGGATAAGGAATATTTGCTATGCCGGCCGGCACACAGGATTTTTCATAGAGACATGGGTGTCTGGCACATGGTCAAGGCATACTCGGTACGCCGGCCGGCATATAGAATCTTCTATAGGGACATGGGTGTCTGGCATATCTTTGAGGCATACTTGGTACGCCGGCCGGCATACAGAATCCTCTGTAGGGATATAGGTGTCTGGTATATATTTGAGGTATATTTGGTATATTATCTAGTATATTAGAGATTCTATAATAGTATAAGTATCTAGTATATATTTAAGGTATATTTATTAGGTTATCTAATACCTATAATCTTTTATAATAATAGAAATATCTATTATCTATTTAAGGTATATTTAGTATATTAGTATATATATAAGCTCCTTTAGGGATAGTATCTAATATTTAATATAGAAAACTAACTAAGTAGATTATTACTCTTACCTATCTTTTAGTATTTAGGGATAATCTTTCAATATATATAATTAATAACATATCTTATTATTAAAGTTCTTATATATTTATAATTTTTATAATATATTATAAGGATTATAAGTTTATAGTAATAGAGATAAATTAGATTAATCGAATTATTATAGTTTAATAGCTTTAAGATATATTTGTTTTTTATAACTAGCTAGAGAACTATTCTTAATAATATATATTAATCCTAGATAGCTATAATAGCTATATTAATAATATATTTAGATAGTTATATTATAAGATTAATATCTAGTTATTCTTTCCCTCTATATACCTTTTATATCCTTTTATTCTTAGATCTATCCTTTTCCTCTTTAAGTATACCTATTAAAGATCCTTAATAATATTATATTTTACATTAATATATTTATATTAGAGAAATATATAATAATTAAATATATTATAATAGCTTCGTTAACGGTAATTATAATATATTATATTAATATAATATAGAAGGTATATAGGTTATAAGTAGATAGTATCATAAAGCTATTAATAAGTAGACTTTTATTATAAAATTTATATAACCTAGCTAAGATTAACAAATAACTAGCTCGAATACAGACTTAAGAATCTACTTAATATTCCTAGTATTAAACTAGTGCCAGCCTCTCCTAGTAGCAGTTATATACCCCTAAGACCAAACCTCTATCTAGTCAGATAGAGAGGAATATTAGCTTAAAGTGTCTAGTATGTCTAGCCACTTGTAGTTATAACAGACAAGTCTAGCTTAAGGAATATTATAAAAGATAAGTATTTCATTTATCTACTTAAAAATATCTTATAAGGTTTACTTAGTAGCGATACTTAATTAATATAATTCTGAATATAGAGGTTTAATAATATATAAATTATATATATTATATAAACTAATGTATTTATATATAGGTTCCGTTATAATTTTAAACTCTATATCTTATTAGAACTATTAACGATACTACCTTTAACTTTAATATAATATTGCTATAACCTATATAAATATTAATATTTAAATACTATAATAATAACCGAAAGAAAGAAGTAGTTAATATAACAAAACTCTATATAATATAATTATATATTTCGGTTTCTAATAACTTGTATTATAAGATATATTATATATAATAAGGGGTTACTATCTATATAATAGAAGGGAAGGGTTTAAGAAAGTAAGGAAGTACATTACAAATATAATATACTAATAATAATAAAAATAATAATATATATTACTATAGTCTTATTTATATTTATATATAGGTCGTCTTATATTTATATATTCACCTATTTTCTTTTATATAGGTAGACTCTTATATATATAATTAGAGATATATTACTATAATTACTTTAATATATATTATTATTATTATCTAAAGAGATAGAATTATATATTATAGTTATAATAATATAAATGACCTAGAGCTTTTAGACTACTATTCTATCCTATTAAGCTATATAAAGGGTTAATTTACGAGGTATCTAAATTAAGGGAACTAGCTTATATAACTTTAATAATGATATACTTTATAATAAGTAAAGCTACTTATAGGGTTAATATTAATTATTATTATCTTAAAGAAAATATTACTAAGTAGGTATATTTAGCCCTATATTATAACTATTATCTATATTATATACTATTATATTAATATTTTTAATAATAAGCTAGATTATTTAAAGGATTAAAATATATTAACCTAGTACTAGCCTCTTATAGTAGTAGTTATATACCCCTAAGACTAAACCTCTATCTAGTTAGATAGAGATAAGTGTTAGCTTAAAGTGTCTAGGATATCTAGATATTTATAGTTATAGTAGGTAAGTTTAGCCTTATATGTAGTAGTAGTAATAGATACGAAGAAGATAATGGTAATGCCCCTCTAGGTAGACGTAAAAGAGTCTAGCTATATAGAAAAAGAGAGTTAAACTTATAAATCAAGGAAGAACTATATCCTTGTATATATAAGCTTAGAATAGTACTCTATTACTATTATTATTATTCTATTTTATAAAGAACTCCCCTCCTATACTTCTTATCTCTCTATCCCCTCCTAGATAGGCACCCCTGTTTATATCTATTATATATACTATAACTTATATATAACCAGAAAACGGAATCTATAACTTATATCCCCCTAGGTATATCAAGAGGTTCCTACCTTAGTTTAATATTAATTATATAGACATTACTTAGAAAAGAAATTAAAGTACCTAGTATATTAAGATTTCTATATATAAATCTAAACTTATATTCTAACCTATACCACTAAGTATAAATATCTCTCCTCAATTTCTATAGTTATATAATAGTTAAAGCTAGGTAACTAAAGTATTATAAGTAATATTTAATTTGATAGTCTATTTATAGGGACAAGGCTTTATTTTACTAATAGTTCTATAGCTTCCTTACTTATTAGTTTATTACTTATATCATCTTTATAATAGATATATAAGCTATACCTATTAAAGTATATCTTTTTTATCTTTAATATTAACTCCTTTCTTATCCTCTAATTTAGCCTCTTACTTAGCTCTAGATTTGA
>NW_027192607.1:0-141238 GCF_042370625.1 Thermothelomyces heterothallicus | reverse complement strand
AGCCAAAGGGTTCACAACAACACTAGAGTTGTCTCGCACAGTAGTCAGCGATGCTTGGTATGAGTACTGTGGTTATGATTGCTATCACTGGTGAACTCCCAGAGTCCACCATAACGAGTGACTATCTACATGTATATATAATCCTGGGATCACTAGCGGTCGTGGTGATCCTCCGTACTGGCTCACCTGGCTCACGTCGTGAGCCAGTGATCCTCTGCTGGGATCGTTTCTTGCCAAGTGTGATCCTGTCCTGATTGGTCCATCATTCTTCGGCTTGATTGGCCCGTTTGTGTCGGTGGCCCAGGCGGCATCTGCATGCATATTTCCGTGACATAGAGTAACGATTATCTCTATCACGCGGATGAAAAGAAATCGTGAATTCGGGAGCTTTAGATGAAGCTATAGACTGTATAACGGAAAGTAGAACAGACCTAATGGTAGGAAGCTATAAGTACTCAATGGCTTATAAAAATAAAAACGATTAACGAAGCCGCCATTAGCCGAATAATCAAAGAGGTTAACACTGACCTAGGAAACGGGTTAGGGCCCTTCGAGGGGCCCGAAAACTATTAACGCCTACGTAGCGGCGAGTGGTAGCGTAGTATAGGAGGAACTAGTGTAAGAGACTACTATATCGAGACCTCCTAGTAGAGATATAGGAAATCGCTATAATCTTTGGATGACGACGGTAAGACAAGCGACTATAGATAACGGTATAATGGAAGTAGCACGAAATGCTCGTACTAGTAGACAGTAGAGCAGAGATGAACCTAATTTCGCTAATACTTGTAAATTAGCTACGGATACCTTAGAGAATGAAACGGAAGCATGGCATAGTCAAAGGGCCATTCCCAATATAATAGGTACGTAGGGAGACTAAACCGATTAATATCACTATAGTAGGGAAGACTATAGTAGTCATATTTAGCATTATAGATATAGGCGATGACAAAGATATAATACTAGGACTACTATAGTACGAAGACTACGACCTAGACATCAGCTAGAAGAATGGTAGCCACCTACGACCCCAAATGGAGTCATATTCGACTAACGTAATAGGGAGCGCGTAAGGATCGCGAGCAGACGATGCTCAAGGGAAGGTATATCCTACAGATCTACCGCAAGAGACAGGTAATAGTAGATAGACTACTACGGACTCTAGAAGAAGCGGCATAACGACACCAACGTTACGATAGGAGGAACGAGCTAAACCGCCGATAGCTGTTCTCTCCATTGACAAATACAGAGCACTACAATTAGAGTAGTAGGTTAAGATAGGAGAAATCGCTAGTATCGCTATAGACGGAACCAAGTTTGTATACTATTAGAAAACCGAGAAACGAGACAAAACTAGGGAAGTACTAAAGGAGTACAAAGGACACCTAGCATTCGAACCGAAGCATCTAGAAGGATTACTAGAACACGGCCTATAGGACTACAAGATCAAGCTTAAGGAAGGAGTACGACTAAAGTTCTTTAAGATCTACTATATAAGCTAGATATAGAACGAAGAACTTAAGCGATATTTGGAGGAGAACCTTCGAAAAGGATATATCTACCTATCGATATCGCTAGCAGGCTACCTAATCCTGTTTATACCTAAGAAAGACGGAAAGCTACAGTTATACGTCGACTATCGGCAACTTAACAAATAGACCGTAAAGAATCGATACCCGTTACTACTAATCTTATAGCTCCGAGATTAGTTAGCAGGAGCCTAATATTTTACGTATCTTGACTTGCTATCGGCCTATAACTATATACAGATCAAAGAAGGCGACGAGTAGAAAACGGCCTTTAGGATACCTTATAGCTACTACAAGTACCTCGTCATGCCATTCGGACTTACAAACGCGCCGGTAATGTTCTAAGCCCTAATTGATCAAGCTATCCGCCCCTTTCTCGACAAATTTATAGTATATTATCTCGACGATATACTTATCTTCTCTAAGACGATAGACAAACACCGGAAGTATATAAGAGTAGTACTAGATATATTATACGTATACAAGCTATTAGTTAATAAGGAAAAGAGCGAATTCTACGTTAGGAAGATAGTGTTTTTAGGATACGAGATATCCCTAGGACAAATTTAGATAGAACCCTCAAAGGTTAAAGCTATTAAAGATTAGCTATAACTGACGTATGACGAACCTAACTTAGACTTCTTCTGAAAGGGTTTAGACGAAGGTAAGTGATACGGGACAAATGTACAGGTCGTCTAAGGGATTCGGTAAAGCCAAAGGGTTCATAACAACACTATAGTTGTCTCTCTTATAGTAGTACAAGGTTGTTATAAGTACTATAATTATGAGGAAGAGTTGCTATCACTAGTAAACTCCAGAGTCCACCAGAATAAGTAACTATCTATATATATATAACCTTCCCGGATCACCTTAATTAGTCCTTGGTTAGTGATCCTAGTGAGCCGCTCATCACGATCAGTGACTTTACGCTGATCTTAGTGATCGTAAGCTAGCATACGGTAGGGCTTATAGTGCTCCCTACGTTATGATTGGTTCTTCCCGTCCTTTCGGCTTGATTAGCCTATCTGTGCCGGTGGCCTAGGCGGCATCTGTATGTATATTTCCGTGACACGATGCCCTCCCTCCGAGGCTTTCGACCCGAAAGCCCTCTTAGGCCGTTTCAAATAGCGCTAACTCCCTCTTGTAACTTGCTCCTATGAGTTCCCCCCCCCTTGCTCCCTTCCGCCGTTCACCATGGCTGACCGTGTAAAGAAACGCCGTCGCGATACAACGCGTGAACGTCGTGTCTTAGTCGCTACGATTAAGCGAGACGGTTCCGAAACCATGCTGTGTTCTAACTGTTGGCGTGTAATGCCTAAGAAGCGTTGTATTATGTTGGGAAATTCCAAGAGGTGCTTAAATTGTACGCGTGAGGGAAAGTCTTACGATAGGCCGAACGTAGTAGATTCCCGTAAGTGGCTTCTGTTTGTCCTCTTGTTTCCGTTCTGACCGGTCGTAGTATTACGTAACTAGCGTGAGCAAGATAGGCTAGAGAAGGAAATTTTAGCGACAGAAGATCTGCTTTAGCAAACTTTAAGCCGCCTTACGCATTTACGTTATCAAAAACGAATGTTACGTGACTAGAGTAATGAATTCGTTCGTCGAGGTATATAGGGTTTGGATAAGGAGGACAGGGTGGTGGTTCCGATGTCGGACGAACAGGATTTAACAGGTTAGGCGTAGGCGTCGGGCGCCTTTGGCATGATTGACTAGGAAGTAGTTGGCTTGTCCCTAGAGTCGGCTCCTACCGGTACTTCTTCTTTCTTAGATACCGGTTAGGTTCCTAAGTCGGCCCCTATAGTCGGTTAGGATTCCTCCGGTGGAACTGTTCTAGTTTCTTAGGGTAGTTTAGGTTCTTGACCGGTTCCTATAAGTTGTCTTCTGTTCTGAAATCAAGCTATTTAACCAGATACTATAGTTCCCCGTTAATGATACGTAAATCTAGGATTTCCTTGACGTCCTATTCTTCCTCTTCGTCTTCTACTTTAATGTTTATAGCGATCTTGGCGTTTTTCGGTACTAGTTTAAGAAGTAAAATATGAAAAACATCCGTCCGTAGTCGTATAGATGACGGTAACAATAGTCGGTAGTTAGATGTCGAAATTCGTTCTTTGATAACGAAGGGTCTAACCTTCTTAAAGTCTAGCTTCGTACTTGGTCGTTTGGTTCATAGGTTTCGTACGATCAGATAGACTTTGTCTCCCCTCTCTAGGCGAGGTCCCTTGAGCCTATATATATCGTAATAGTTCTTTATTCTGGCTCTGATAAACTCGAGCTCCTTTTTGAGCTTCTTGTACAGTGTATGTATCTGTTCTGCTTTGACTGCCGCTCTTGGTACTGTGACCTCTGGTCCCTGCCTAAGGTCTGCTTTATATCTATAGTTCGCAAAGAATGGTGTGACTTTGGTTATTTCTGTCGGCGTTGTGTTATAAGCGAGTTGTGCTATTGGTAACAGTATGACCTAGTTATCCTGCTAGTAGTTAACGTAGGAATAGAGGTATTGCTTGATAACTTGGTTTAGTCGTTCCGTTTGTCTGTTAGTCTACGGGTGATATGCCGTTAACAGTTTGCTGTTAACGCCTAATCGTTATATTAACGCTTGCTAAAACTTCGATACGAACTTGGTGTCTCTGTCGGTAATCTATTCTTGCGGCCAAGCGTACACTAATGTAACTTGCCGATAGATTATATCTGCTAGCTGTTTAGCTATCTAGGACTCTTTATAGGGAAAGAAGTATACCTATTTAGTTAGGCAATCTACTATAGTAAGAATACTATCGTAGATTACTCCTATAGCTATGTCCTTAGATTCTAGTAGTTTCGTAATAAAGTCCATCGTAACTAAACTCCATGGTTTGTCAGCTGTTGGCAGTGGCTAAAGTAGCCTGTACGGCTTGTATTATGCTGTCTTGCTTCGATTGTAGATGTCGTAGCTTCGTACGACTTCCTTAACTTGTGCCGTTAATTATAGAAAGTCGTAGTGTTTCTTGACTTGTACGACAGTCTTCGTAACTCCTTTGTGTCCTCCGAGTTTCGACTCGTAGAGTTCCCGAATCATTCGTAGCTATTGGTCTTAGTCGTAGATATACGCTTTGCCTCGGTACTAGAGTTTCCTATCTTTTTCCTCTACTTTGCTAGGTACTACTAATCTAGGTACTACTTAATATTGTACCTCGTTGATCCTTTCTTCTCGAAAGATTACGTAACATTCTCAGAACGAGTCAAGTAGATCATCTTCTATAGGTGTCTGCGTTTCGTGATATAGCGTTCTATCTATTCGTTCCTTGAATAACGGTGGCGTTATTTCCGTTCGTCCTTCCGTGTGATCCGTTTATCGGCTTAAAGCGTCTGCTTGTACGTTTTCTTTACCTTTCTTGTAGTAGATCTCGAAGTTGAATTTTACGAGGAATTCTACCTATTATATTTGTCGTCCGTTAAGCTCCTTCGTCGTCGTAAAGTACCGTAGATTCTTGTGATCCGTGTACACTTATATTGGTTCGATCGTGCCGCTAAGATATAGTCGCTATTCCTTAAAAGCTTTGATAATCGTAAGTAGTTCCTTGTTATAGATTAGATAGTTGAGACGTAGTCCGTCGAGCTTCTTTGAAAAGAAGGCTATAGGATATAGCTTCCTTTGCTTGTCTCGTTATCCTAACTGTCCTCTGATGGCGTAGTCTGAAGCGTCCGTTTCTACCTCGAATGGCTTCTTAGGGTCTGGCAGTACTAGTACTAGATCCTTGGTAATGGCGTCGCGAATCTACGTAAATGCTTACTCGTATCGCTCTTCCTATTGGAACTTAGCGTTCTTCTTAGTAAGCTCGTGTAATGGTCGTACGATCGCTCTAAAATTCCTGATAAACATCCGGTAGAAGTTTATAAACCCGATGAAACTTCGTACTTCTATGACTAACGTCGGTTATAGCTAATCTTTAATAGCTTTAACCTTTAAGGGTTCTATCTGAATTTGTCTTAGGGATATCTTATATCCTAAAAAATACCGTCTTCCTAACGTAGAATTCGCTCTTTTCCTTGTTAACTGATAGCTTATACGCGTATAATACGTCTAGTACTACTTTTACATACTTCCGGTGTTTGTCTATCGTCTTAGAGAAGATAAGTATATCGTCGAGATAATATACCGTAAATTTGTTAAGAAAGGGTCGGATAGCTTGATTAATTAGGGCTTGGAACGTTACTAGCGCATTCGTAAGTCCGAATAGCATAATGAGGTACTCGTAGTAGCTATAGGGTGTCCTAAAGGCCGTTTTCTACTCGTCGCCTTCTTTGATCCGTATATAGTTATAGGCCGATAGCAAGTCAAGACGCGTAAAATATTAGGCTCCTGCTAACTAATCTCGGAGCCGTGAGATTAGTAGTAACGGGTATCGATTCTTTACAGTCTATTTGTTAAGTTGCCGATAGTCAACGTATAACCGTAGCTTTCCGTCTTTCTTAGGCACAAACAGGATTAGGTAGCCTACTAGCGATATCGACAGGCGGATATATCCTCTTCGAAGGTTCTCCTCTAGATATCGCTTAAGTTCTTCGTTCTACATCTAGCTTATATGGTAGATCTTAAAGAACTTTAGTTATGCTCCTTCCTTAAGCTTGATCTCATGATCCTATAGGCCGTGTTCTGGTAATCCTTCTAGATACTTCGGTTCGAATGCTAGGTATCCTTTATACTCCTTCGGTACTTCCCTAGTCTTGTCTCGTTTCTCTGTTTTCTAATAGTATGCGAACTTGGTTCCGTCTATGGCGATGCTAGCGATTTCTCCTGTCTTAACCTATTGCTCTAATTATAGTGCTCCGCATTCGTCAACAGAGAGAACAGCTATCGGCGGTTTAGCTCGTTCCTCCTGTCGTAACGTTGGTGTTGTTATACCGCTTCTTCTAGAGTCTATAGTGGTCTGTCTGCCACTGCCTATCTCTTACGGTAGATCCTTAGGATATGCCTTCCCTTAAGCATCGTCTATTTGCGATCCTTGCGCGCTCCCTATCTTGCTAGTCGAATATAACTCCGTTCGGGGTCGTAGGTAGCTACTATTCTTCTAGCTGATGTCTAGGTTATAATCTTTGTACTATAGTAATCCTAGTATTATGTCTTTGTTATCGCCTATATCTATAATGCTAAATATAACTACTATAGTCTTCCTTGCTATAATGATATTAATCGGTTCGGTCTCCCTATATACCTATTATATTAGGAATAGCCCTTTGACTATACTATGCTTCCGTTTCATTCTCTAGGGTATTTATAGCTAATTTATAAGTATTGGCGAAATCAGGTTTATCTCTACTCTACTATCTACTAGTATAAGTATTTCGTGCTACTTCTATTGCGCTATTATCTATAGTCGCTTGTCTTACCGTTATCATCTAAAGATTATAGCGATTTCCTATGTTTCTGTCGGGAGGTCTCGATATAGTGGTTTCTTGTGCTAGTTCCTCCTGTATTACGCTACTACTCGCCGCTATATAGGCGTTAATAGTTTTTAGGCCCCTTGAAGGGCCCTGACCCGTTTCCTAGGTCGGTGCTAACCTCTTCGATTGTTCGGCTGATAGCGGCTTCGTCGATCGTTCTTATTTCCGTAAGCCATTGAGTGCTTGTAGCTTCCTACTATTAGGTCCGTTCTGCTTTTCGTCGTGTAGTCTATAGCTTTATCTGAAGCTCCCGAATTCGCGATTTCTTTTTGTCCGTGTGATAGAGACAATCGTTGCTCTAGCATGAGTTCTATATGTCTCGTCCCGTTCTATAGTGCCTAGGCCAGGCTTGTCTTGGAACTACCGTAATACCTTCTAGACTCCGGGTTTTAATCTTCTAGAGTAATTCGGCCGCTCTATTTCCCGCGTCGTAGACCCATTCTATAGGGCGTAAACTTCTGTCCCTGTTTTCCTGTCGGGTCGGCTAGTAATTGTTTTCGAATTTGTTATAGAAGTAGTATTGGCATTTGTATACTATATACTGGAACCAGGGCACTTATACATGTGCCTTATGTCGAGGGTATAGTCACGTAGCGTCGCCTAGAAGATATTGGAATTCTTTTCCGAATCCTTCCTACTATATATAGACTATAGGTGCCTTAAAACTGAGGTAGGAATGTTTCTTCTAGTAGCTTTCCTATATACATTCGTCTTTTCCGCGGTTCGCGCGTATAAACTAGTACTCCAGGTTCTATACGTCGTAGCTAAGTTACTAATCGTCAAAGTGTACAGTGTAACTATCAGGTCTATTGTATGTCACAGGCTGTTCCCCTTTGATAGTTTCTACGATACGTCGGAGTTCCCTCATTTCGTCCCTTATCTCGTTACTCTACTAGGCGAGTCGAGTTAGGCGTCTATCTCGTTCGTGTAACTCCGTATTGAGCTAGAAGACTTCGTTACGGTACCATTCGATCTATTCCTAAAGGAATAAGATATTTGGTCCGGGTTGGTCGACTCCTTAGGTGTCGGTTATCTACGATCTATCCTGTCTTTGTATGACTATAAAACCCTACTGCCTTAAGGCTAGGAGAATCGAAATCGGTAGCGTATACTCCCCTGCCGTATCCTATTCGGCAATGCCTATCTCGGGGTCTATAGTGACTAGTTCGGAATATGGCGTCTGTTCGTTTCTATCGTTATTGTCGTATTTAAGACTGTCCATATCGCTATCCCTGTCTTCGTAGCTTGTGGCTGCTACTTCGACGACGTCCTTGGTTTCGTTAATAATCGTAGTTTCCTTTCCTAGGACTGGTTTCTAATCTTTCTTCGGGCTTTAATATTCCCGCTTATAGTGTCTTTTCTTTCTATAGTTATAGTAGGTAGCATTAGACTTGTCTTTAGCCGTCTTCTTCTTATCCTACTTCTATACTATATCTATATCTATAGCTCTAGGATATATCCTGTACGAGGTACTAACGTACGCTCGCTTTTTCTTATCGTTAGCCTTAACCGTGGTTCCGTTTATTTGACCTTGTTTCTGCTATTCTTATATATAGAGCCGATTGTCGATTCTAATAGCCTATATGATATATTTGTCTAGCGTTTCAGGCCGGTCGTACTTATATAGCTCGTCTTTGACCTTTTCCTTCAAGCTATTGTAAAATAGTTATATTAACGCCTTATCGTTAAGCTAAGACTTAAGCATGTCCTGTCTAAACTATACGGCGTAGGAGGCTACTAACTTGGTCTGTCAGAGATTAGTAAGCCTTTCTTACGCGTGAATCTTCTCGTCTTTGTCGCTAAAGACCTTCCAAAGCTCTTCTTCGAAACGGTCGTAGGATCGGAAGACTACCTATGTAAAGGCGTCTTGGTCGTTCTCGTCTTCCTTAGTAAGGTAGTCGTTCTACGTAGGTTCGAACTATCTAAGTGCCTTGCCCTCTAATCTCGTAGCTACATAGAGGACTTTAGCTTTGTTGTCTGGAAACTTGTCGTTATTAAGCCGGAAGTAGGATCGGAGGTTTGTCAAAAACCCTACGAGATCTTCCTTGGTTCCTCTATATTTGCCAGGTGGTTTGATCTTGATACGGCTTGCTTTGGTAGTCTCGAGCGCCTTGATTTTGGCGTAGGCCTCGTTGACCAGTTTCTACGAGTGCTTTTTGCCGTTCTCGAGTTCCTTGATTCAAGCTTAAGCAGCCTTGTCTCTCTGGTCCAACTCCTGGATTCGCTACTAGAGTTAACCAAGCTAGGCGAACAGCTGTTTGGCTATAACGTTAGTAGCCATATCGATGTCAAGGTCAAAGTTACCTCCGTTCTGAACTATAATAGAACAAAGGGAGTGATAGCAACGTGTAACGAACCTAACTTAGACTTCTTCTAAAAGGGTTCAGACGAAGGTAAGTGATACGGGACAAATGTATAGGTTATCTAAGGGATTTGGTGAAGCCAAAGGGTTTATAATAATACTATAGTTGTCTCTCTTATAGTAGTACAAGGTTATTATGAGTACTATGATTATAAGGAAGAGTTGCTATTACTGGTGAACTCTAGAGTCTACCAGAACGAGTGACTATCTATATATATATAACCTTCCCGGATCACCTTGATCAGTCCTTGGTCAGTGATCCTAGTGAGCCGCTCATCGCGATTAGTGACTTTACGCTGATCTTGGTGATCGTGAGCCAGTGTACGGTAGGGCTTATAGTGCTCCCTACGTTATGATTGGTTCTTCCCGTCCTTTCGGCTTGATTGGCCTATCCGTGCTGGTGGCCTAGGCAGCATCTATATGTATATTTCCGTGATACGACGTTAGTTACGGAAGTACAAAGTTTCATCAGATTTACAAACTTCTACCAGATATTTATTAGGAACTTTAGAGCAATCGTACGACTATTGTACGAGCTTACCAAGAAGAACGCTAAGTTCTAATAGGAAGAACGGCACAAGCAAGCATTTACACAGATTTGTAACGCTATTACCAAGGATCTAGTACTAGTATTACCAGACCCTAAGAAGCCATTCGAGGTAGAAATAGACGCTTCAGACCATGCTATCGGAGGATAGTTAGGATAACAAGACGAACAAGGGAAGCTATATCCTATAGCCTTCTTTTCAAAAAAGCTTGACGGACCACGTCTTAACTATCTAATCTACGATAAGGAACTACTTACGATTGTCGAAGCTTTTAAAGAATGGCAACTATATCTTAGTAGCATGATCGAACTAGTACGAGTGTACACGGATCACAAGAATTTACGGTACTTTACGACGATAAAGGAGCTTAACGGACGATAAATATAGTAGGCAGAATTCCTCGCGGAATTCAACTTTGAGATCTACTATAAGAAAGGCAAAGAAAACGTATAAGCGGACGCTTTAAGCCGACGAACGGATTATATAGAAGGACGAACGGAAATAATGCTACCGTTATTCAAGGAATGAAAAGACGGAACACTATATTACGAAATGTAGACACCCGTAGAAGATGATCTACTTGACTCGTTCCTAGAATGCTACGTAATCTTTTGAGAAGAAAGGATCGACGAGGTATAGTATCAAATAGTACCTAGACTAGTAGTACCTAATGGAGTAGAAGAAAAAGATGGGAAACTTTGGTACCGAGGTAAAGCGTATATCTACGACAAAGACTAATAATTATAAATGATTCGAGAACTCTACGAGTCGAAACTCAGAGGATACAAAGGAGTTATAAAGACTGTCGCACAAGTCAAGAAATATTACAACTTTCCATAGTTAATAGTACGAGTTAAGGAAGTCATATAGAGTTACGATATCTATAATCGAAGCAAGACGGTATAATATAAGCCATATAGGCTACTTTAGCTACTACTAACAGCTGACAAACTATAGAGTTTAGTTACGATAGACTTTATTATAAAACTACCAGAATCTAAGGACACGGCTATAGGAGTAATCTATAATAGTATCCTTACTATAGTAGATTGCCTAACTAAATAGGTATACTTCTTTCCTTACAAGGAGTCCTAGATAGCTAAATAGCTAGTAGACATAATCTATCGGCAAGTTACATTAGTATACGCTTAGCTATAAGAATGGATCACCGACAGAGATACTAAGTTCGTATCGAAGTTCTGGCAAGTGTTAATATAACGATTAGGCATTAATAGCAAGCTATTAACGGTATATCACCCACAGACTAACGGACAAACGGAATAATTAAACCAAGTTATTAAGTAGTACCTCCGTTCCTACGTCAACTACTAGCAAGATAACTAGGTTATACTACTGCTAATAGCATAACTTGCCTATAACACGACGCCGACAGAAATAACCAAAGTCACACCGTTCTTTACGAACTACGGATACGAAGTAGACCTAAGGTAAGGACCAGAGGTTATAGTACTAAGAGCAGTAGTTAAAGTAGAACAGATATACGTACTATACGAAAAACTCAAAAAGGAACTCGAGTTTGTCAGAACCAGAATGAAGAACTACTACGACAAACACAGGCTCGAGGGACCTCGCCTAGAGAGGGGAGACAAAGTCTACCTGATCGTACGAAACCTGCGAACCAAACAACCAAATACGAAGCTAGACTTTAAGAAGGTCGGACCCTTTATTATTAAAGAACGAGTTTCGATATCTAACTATTGACTATCGTTACCGTCATCTATACGACTATAGACAGACGTTTTTTATATTTTACTTCTTGAACTAGTACCGAAAAACGCCAAGATTGCTATAAATACCGAAGCAGAGGACAAAGAGGAAGAATAGGATATCGAAGAAATCCTAGATTTACGTATTATCAATGGGGAACTGTAGTATCTGGTCAAATAGCTTGATTTTAGACTAGAAGATAACTTATAGGAACTAGTCAAGAACCTAAACTGCCCTAAGAAACTAGAATAGTTCTACTAGTAGAACCTGGATCGACCAAAGGCAAAACTAGGGCAGAGTCGAAGACGGCGCCCTAGTTAATAACGTCGATGCCACCGTTAAGCTACACGTTCAGGACGGCCTCCGATTCCTACTACTCTACCGCCTCTAATTCGTCTAGATTCGACAAACCCTATATAACTATATCTACCCCCTTCTCCACCAAAAACTCTTACTACTTACAAACCCGAGTCAAACGGGCCAACGCCTTAGAAGCTTTACGTTGATATTCTCGTAGCAAGGCTTCGGCCTCTTTCTCTTCAGCCTTTAAACGACGCTACTTACGTATAATATGATCTACTATGCTATGATTAGCGACGTACCTCTGTAAGGGAACGAGAACCTATAAGAAGAAGCTGGAACGCCGGAACTATCGTAAGCACGACCCCAACGTATATAAGCCTTGTAGCGACGAGATTTTTCAATCATTTTATACACTCGGTTGTGCTCTACGTAATAAGAACACGCCATTACTACGAACCCGTAATCGGAAATAAACTAAGCTAGGCACTTACGACGAATAGATGCTTAGGATCTACGTGTGTTAGACGGTATAATTAATAATATAAAGGATAACAAGGAGCTAAGGAGAAAAACACGTATAAGGATTGCGAGGGATATTAGCGTTATTTGAAACGGCCTAAAGAGGGCTTTCGGGACGAAAGCCTTGAAGGAGGGGCATCGTGTTACGGAAATATATATATAGATGCCGCCTGGACTACCGGCACAGATAGACCAATCAAGCCGAAGGGACGGAAGGGCCAATTATAACATAGGAAGCGCTGTGATCACTACGCTCACTAGTGATCAGGGTGATCACTACTATATGATCACTTACGATTACTGTAATTAGGAGTGATCACCAGGATTATATATATATATAGATAGTCACTCGTTATGGTAGACTCTGGAAGTTTACTAGTGATAGTAACCGCCCTTATAATTATAGTACTCCTAATAGCATCGCACTATTGTGAGAGAGATAACTCTGTTGTTGTAAACCCTTTGGCTTCACCGAATCCCTTAGACGACCTGTACGTTTGTTTCGCTTAACCTACCTTTGTCTGAACCCTTTCAGAAGAAGTCTGAGTTGGGTTCGTCACACTAACCTATTTCGCCCTTAGGGCGTCTCCTCTACATCCCTTTAACTAGTCCTTATTAGGACCCTTCTTCTATAAGTTGGTTTATACTAAGTTAATACCTATTATTGGCATATCCCTATTAATATCCTTCTCTCTCTATAGTTTAGAGGTTACCTATTATCTTTATATCCATTAGTATCTATTACCTAGGTAGAGAGCCTTAAGGTCTATTATAATTTTATAGTATCTCTCTACTACTATTATATAGTTATCCTAGGGAATTCCCTATCTAATAGCTATATATTTAAGTCTAAGGGAGAGGTATTATTATAGTTTAATTAGGTATATCTTGTCGTTCTAAAGGAGACCGCCTACCTTCGAGAGTTTTACCTTAAACCAGATAATAAAGGTGGAGAATAGCTTATTATCTCTCTATCATAAGAACTCGAGCTCTAATAGAGCTACTATCTTCTTATAGGGGTTAGAAAAGACGCTCTTAAGGTATTAGAGAAACTAAGCCAAGTTATATCTAATCTTTAGGCCTATAGATTTATAGTATACTATGACCTAGGTCTAAACCTATCGCGTCAGGTTTCCCTAGATAAAAACCTACTAGTCGTAGTTAGAGCCAATAAAGTCTCTATCTATTATAAGGATATATTCTATTATACTTTTCTATACTATAAAAAGTTCCTTCTTACCATTAAAAGGTTCCTTAGTTAGGAGGCGTTTCCTTTAAGGCCGCTATCTCCCTAGGGATATCCTAACTAAGTTAGGGGTTAGTATAGGTTAAGTCTAGGACGCCTAGAGGGAGTCGATTACAGCGTTCTACTATACTACCACCGCTTGGAGGGAGCAGACAAGTTCTTGTAACTCTACTAGGCTCGAGGGTATATATATCCTAGATTCCGCTATAACTAAGTCGCTAGTCATTCGCTTGGGAGGGTTACTATTAAAAGGAAGGTAGTTAAAATGTAATATACTAGCCTTATAGCAACTATAGATAAGCGTATAATGTTTTATTTAACTACCTTAAGGGAAGAAAGAGGAGAAAGTAAGTATAGGTGCTAGAAGGGGTTCCGTTTCCTAATATAGGGGGTACGTATATACTCCGGTTAGGGTCTGGTTAGGCGTCGGATTAGAGCCTAACCGGGTACTGAGCGCGTGCCCTACGAACGCCCTACGAACGTATATGGGTCCGGTCCGAAACCGGGTATAGCCTGTTATCGATTAGCCCGGGTGGAGCCCGGGCCTGTAACATCTATTAGGGTTATAACCTAGAGAAGGTATTAGATACCTAGCTAAAGAAAGTATACTACTTAGCTAAGAAGAATATACTATTATCTATAGTAGTACTATACCTAAATTTAGGGGTTATAAATCTAGTAACATCTACTATATATAATATCTTCTATTCTATTAACTTTATGTCTGTTTAACTATCCTTATCAATATAATTAACGGTATTGTCTTTCCTATTAACTTCTAGAATCTGGTAGCAAGTAGTTAATATAGTTAGAGACATTATCTATTATGACTCGGCTATAGCCGATATAGTTTTTAATAACATTAAGTAGTTTACTAAACTCTACTATCTACCTAAACCGAGGGTATATCTCTCCTTATCTAGCGATATCACCAAAGCTAAGGAGATAGGCGTCGTTACCTATTAGATAGTTCTTTAAAACGGTATAATAGCTATAGTTAAAATCTAAGAGGCACTCTATAATCCTATGTCCCCGGCTAATTTGATCAATACTAGGAAACTGATTAACGATGATATCTTCTAGAACCAGGTAGATCATACCCTATATATAGGTAAATCTAGCTAGGTTATTACTAAACTTAAACGACTTGGCGATGTCTTTATCGTCTATAATGCTAAACTAACTATATTAGCTACTACTATTGCCAAGGTACCTACCCTAGCTAGAGCTATCTTTACTTCTATTAACTACCGTGTTATATATCGCCGCCTGATATACGTAGGCAAGGCTACCATTGAAGCCGCCTGTAAGGATGCCGGTATCGACCTAACTAACAAGGATACTAATACCTTCTATAAACCCTATATTATAGGGAAGGTAATAGATAAACTAGGTAAATATGCCCTAACCTAGGCGATAAGACCACTCTACTTTGTCCGTATAGATATTATTACCTATAAGACTCCTAGCTACCTAGATTATAAGTATAGCCTTTATATTATTAATATCTGGTCAAACTACTACTAGGTCAAATTTGGCCATACTAAGTTAGATATATTTGATAGGCTAAAGGACTAGATTATCTAGATATATAACTAAATAGGTAGATATATCTAGATACTTAGACTTGACGGTAGTATAGAATTTAGTTAATCTAGCAAGGACTTCTATAATAGTAAACTAGCTATATTTATAGACGCTAAGGGCATTACTATCTTGAAGACTACTCCTTTAAGTCCCTAGTAAAATGGTAAAGCTAAACATATAGCTATAGATATTATCTAGAAGGCTAGAACTATAATAATCACTTACTAAATCCTAGAATTCCTTTGGCCGTTTATTGTTAATACTATAGTTATTATTACTAATCTTCTTCTAACTAGGGCTAACCTAGGTAATAAGAGTCCTTATAAGCTATTTATAACTATATTTAATATACTAGAGGAGGCTTATAAGCCGTATATCTAATACCTATATACCTACTTCTACTATATATATTACTATATTAAATCGGACAAATGTGATAAGGCTAATAAGTTCGGTCTATAAGCAGAAAAGGGGAGACTTATCGGATATATAGATATCTATAGTAAGATTTACTAGGTTTGGAACTTACAGACTAGAGCTATTATTAGGGTTAGCGCTATCAAGTTTAACGAGGGAGATAACTATTACAAGGATAAGGATATTGATCCTCCTAAGTATAAAGTAATGTTTATAGATACTACCGTCGAAGAAGACGAAAGCTCCCTAGAACTCTACCGTACAATTGCCTTCCGGCTACCGAAAGATCTTCAAACTTAGCCAAGTCCGTCAGTAATTACCAACTCAAAGCTAGTATCCTAATCTTCCTTGGGACCAACTAGTATATCAAATATAAACTATAGGGTAGAGACACCCCTATCTATCTAATAAGATCTTATAATATAGAAGTAGCTAGAAACGCTAGTTTAATTGGTAAAATAGCTAGAAATACCGACACCCTAGTCAATTCTATCTCCTATACTAATGACTAAAGATTAGGATAAATTCGTCTCTTTCGTAGATAAGGGTATCTAAGAAATCTAATAAGAAGAAGCCCCTATACTATATAACTACCCGCTAGTACTATACACTGCCTACTCCCTATAGATAGAAGAAATAATAGGAGGGGGGAGGCTAATAGGGGGGGGGAGGCTATAGAGATAATGGACATCCCGTTTTAGGGATATATCCTAGTCTAGCTTCTATATAAAACTGAATAAGGGGAAGCTTCCTAGTTAGTTCCTTACCTACCACTTGGATAACCAGAGGCTAGCCGAATCCGTCGTCTTTACGGCTACCCCTGTTAGCGTTAAACATGATATATCTATTAGCCAGAATCTATTAGTTCCGAAGAACTATCGCGAAGCTAGATATAAAGCTAACTTCGAAGATTGGTAGCTCCTAGCGATAATCAAATAGGACTAGAGTCTTTAGGAGAAGGAAGTCTACGAACTTATTAATAAACGCCCTAATATATACGTCTTACCTAGTAAGTAGGTATATAACGAAAAGACTAATCTATCTACTAGCTAGAAGACTACCTAGGCTAGATAGGTTATTTATAATAACTTTGACAAAGGATCCTAGAAATCTTAAGATATATATACTATAGTCGTTAATAGCGTAACGGTCAAGATCTTCTTTACTATCATTATAGTTAAAGATCTAGAGTGCTTGCAATTTGACTTTAAAACTATATTCCTTAATGTACCAATTCTAGATAGGGTAGAATATTATATCGAACTACCCCCTAGATTAGATAAGCTATCTAGCAAAGTCTATAGGCTAAAGAAGGCACTCTATAAACTACGTCAAAGTCTATTATACTAGTTCCTAGTAATTAAACTAGTACTTGAAGAACTTAGATTTAAATTAATCCCTTCCGACCTCTATCTCTTTTGCTATAGGGATATAGGTATACTACTTATCCTATACGTTAACGACCTTCTTATCGTTATAAAAGACAGCTCTACTATCAACGGAATTCGTGACCATCTAAAGGATAGATACGACCTTAAGGAGCTTAGCAAAGTCAAACGATTCCTTAGACTAAATATCTTATAGGATAGGGCAAATAGGAAGATCTTCCTATTATAGGAGATATATATTACTACTTTATTATATAAATACGGAATAGAAGGTATTAATCTAGCTAAGACTCCCTAGCGTTTGAAGTTCGAACTACTATATATCTAGAGTAAACTAGAAGATAAGAAGGATTAGTATTCTACCTAGACTAGCTAACTAAACTAGCTAGCCTATAATACCTAGATCGACATTATATATACTATCTCCTATCTCTATAAAGCTAATAACAGCCTATTATAGGAGTATCTAGATGCTCTTTAGTATCTAGATTATTACTTAGCTAATACCCGTTCCTATAGTATTAAACTCGGTAATAATATAAAGATTAATGACTTGAAACTAACTACCTTTACAGACGTCTCCTAGGTAGACGACCCCCTATACTAGTATTCTATAGGTGCCTATATCGTCTTTCTAGCTAGTAGACTAGTACTATAGAAAACAAAGAAGTAGATATTCGTTATACTTAGTACTATTAAAGTAAAGTTTACTAACCTCACTCTAACTATATATTTATTATAGTAGGTTAGCTAAATCCTATAGGAATATAGCTATCTATAGCTAACTATACTAATTATCTTTACTAATAGCAAAAACATATATACTAATGTAATAAACCCGTTAAATACTAGACATATATAGGCTATTAATATTTAGTATAAGTAGATTATCAAGAGGTATAAGGAAGGCCATTTTATACTAAAGTATATAGCTAATACTAAGATAACTATAGATAGGCTGACTAAGCTACTAGAAAGAGAGAAATATACCTACTTCTTACGGTTACTAGGGATAACGGAAAGACGCGTCCCCTAGGCGGTTTGAGCCGCAATAGGCAGATAGGACTGATAGATAACCACCTCAATTTATATCTAGACTACTGCTTTAGGTAGAAGGATCAGGCAGCGATGTAGCTGTCTGTGGGGGGGTGTGGTGGACTGGGCCCACCAGGGCTCCAGCCCTACCGAGGTTGCAGCCACCTATATCTTCCTATAGGTTGGCTCTGGACGCCTCCGTCCTTCTTCCTCAAGAACCATCGCCAACTACGTAGCAGAGATACGAAGATCGTCAGTTCTATCCGCGCATCCACCTGCAAGACGACGTGACATGGCACGGCTTCTACCTCTTGGATGTGGACTGCCGTCGAGGTCCGTCTGGGCATCATCTGCGTCTGCGTACCTTGGATCAAGCCGCTCTACAAGTTCCACAGGGACAAAACATCCGTCGCCGAAATCAAAAAAATGGCCAATACGGCCCCCAGGACATTGAGGGTATTAGACAGGTGTAAACCGAGATGCTCGAAAGTAGGTCCTTTGTCGGAATGAAAAAGCGCAGACCGACCTTGACACTTTGGAAGGCCTCGAGGAAGGGACACGGGGGAAATGAAAACCCAAAGAATACAGAAGCAGAGGCGGTGGTATCGGCGGTGGAAGCCGAACAGAACGGAGACAAGGGTGTGTTTGTTGACCTCGAACGTGGTTCGACCGTCAGCAACATGTCCGCAGCGCCACGAACTCTACCCGCCTACACGCCGGGGGTAGCACTCTGACTGTTGGAAGAGCTGCTCGAAGATACACGGCGGCTTGCGCACTCGACTGGCTGTGTTGTACAGCTGTGTCCCTGTATACACCGTGTAATTACCAGAATAGAAACACTGGGACATCATATCACCGTGCAGTAATCTCAGGGTGTCAATCCGGGGTAGAAGAGTTTGGATTGACCAATTATCCTGGCGGCTCATTTCATTCTTGTAGGAGGAGTGGACTATTACTTTGTAGGAGGCTGAATAGTCTTGATGGACTCTACCCGTCTATCTATATGATTGCATGTATATAGGCGAATGCCAAACAGATGATTATGGATGAGGTCCAATTGCAGAGCAGAGCCTACACTAATTAAACCCAAGTTGACCTCCACGTCCGATGCAGAGGTGGGGAACACAAAGGAGGGGAGGATCCGCAAACCGATGCGGAGGGATCCCTCATGCAATGGTGACGGTTGAGCAACATAATTATAGCCAGACATTAGACTCGAAAATTTGCCTTTAACACCTCCGCCTCGCCAAGCACAAGCTGCTGATCAGGCCAAAGGGGAACAACAATCGAGATGAGCGCACCCAGCACACAGCGCCCCTCGGCGACTTGCGTCCAGGTCACACCGGACATTTCGATTCAACCCCCGCTCTCTCGCCGGGGAAACGGCCCGGGCCTGGTATTGGTTGTTTCCAAGAACCTCGACTTGAGCTCGTATGAGAAGACACTTGATCCTCCGCCGCTCCAGAAATGGGCCGAGGAGGGCTATTCTGTTGCTCAGGTCCGTATTGGCGACGGGTCCAGCATCACCAGCCAAGTCGGCATTGCCGTTGCGGAGTTGCAGAAGCTACCGGAATGCTCGGGGGAAAAGTTCGGTCTCGTTGGTAATCAACGGAATGCTCGTCGGCCTTTACGAGATGTCTTGTGCTGACGAGGCTGGGGGCAAGTGATACCTGACGAGAACACGGCCAGCCACATCACGCTCCTTGACGCCATCAGAAGCCAGACAGCGATCGTCGGCGCTATCTTTTACGGAGACTGCCCAGATGTTGAACCCCCCATCCCGGTGCTTGCACACTTACCGGGCAACACGAACAGGCCATCCGGCGAGCCTATGAGGCCCGAGGGCCTCACCGTTCACTCGTACCCAGGAGCTGGGCGGTTTTTCATCATCCCAGCTCACGCAGACTATCGCGCGAGTGCTGCGGCCGTGGCTCATACGCGCTCGCTGTCGTTCCTCAAACCGCTTATGGGAGGTCCTTATTTTGACCTCGAGGCCATCTGGGACGAGCACACACGCTATGAGTTCGCCGACCGCAGCGTCGAGGAGACCATGGCCACAATGGTCGATCAGCCATACGTCAACCACGTGCCCACCTTGACCGGGGGAATCGGACGGGCGAAGCTGACGACGTTCTACCGTGACCACTTCATCTTCAGCAACCCCGACGACGCCAACTTGGAGCTGGTCAGCCGGACGGTGGGGATCGACCGGATCGTTGACGAGTTTCTGTTCAACTGCACCCATGATCGGGTCATTGACTGGCTGTAGGATCTCTCTCCTTGGTCTTGGGCGGCGTGTTGGGAGACGCAGTGCTGACTCATTTCACCTTTCGTCAGAATCCCGGGCGTTCCCCCGACGTTCAAACGGCTGAGCATTCCGTTCACCAGCGTTGTCAACATCCGCGGCGACCGCCTCTATCACGAGCACATCGCCTGGGATCAAGGTACTGTCCTGCGGCAGCTGGGCCTGCTTCCCGAATACTTGCCGTTTCCATACACACTCCCGGATGGTAGAGCGCCGGGCAATGGTAAGCGGTTCGAGTACCGGGTGCCTGTTGCGGGCGGGGAAACAGCAAAGAAACTAGTCGATGAGAACGCAGTGCCGTCGAATGAAATGATTCTGTTTGGTGTCAGGGAAGTTCCTGACAAATAGGTAATCTCAGTGGCTGCGCGGAGGTAAAAATAAATAAGTAAGAGGTTGCTTAATCGGCAGCTGTTGTGGACTTTGCTGTCTGGATACACCGGGAACAATGGCTTCGTCATCCTAAATTGAGACGGCGTGGAGGGGTTCAAAGATGAGGAAGACGTCATGTTTGCAAATTGGGCAAACCGCAGTATCCGTACTCCGTATCTGTAATCCGTACAGAGGTCGCGGTTCCCACTTTCAACAAACGCGCACAGTGTTGTTCAGGAGGTTTCCTGAGGGCACAGGCTTTTCCCACACCGTGCTACACTGTGCTTAATGGTGAGCTTTGCCCGGGAGTCACGGGACAGGTCACGCTTCCGCCCAGGTGGGCCTAGCTTGGCATTCAACCTTCCACGACCTCGTCGAAACTTTGCAAAAAAGGGAAGCTCGGTCTCTTCGCAGCCAGCCCAGTCACGAATTCTCGCCTTCTGAAACGCAAAATCGACCTACCATCGCCACCAACACCTGTAACACAACACCAACATCGCCTACTTCATCTTGCGGCAATTGCACTCTCCCCAGCTTTTTGCCCGCACGACCTCGCCATGCCTCAGTTAACATCGAGCTTTGCCTCCGCCGCCGCAGGCCAGAACCGCGATTCCAAAGCGAGCGGACGAAGCGATTTCTCCCGCGGAGCCGGAAGTGGTGAATGGTGAGTTCGCTCTCCTGCAGCCAGCCGCTGTGTTTCCTGCCTCAATTCTTTTTCCCACATAATTTTTTTTCTCGGCCAACCGTCGAGCTATCCCGAGTTGCTTGTCAAGTCAATAAGCTTTTCCCCCCTCCCCATCTGTGGCTGCAGAGGCATAGCCGTACATTTTTTTTCTCCCGCAACACCTGCGGAAACCCATCGGCCGTCGTTCATGGTGCGCGGTCCAAACCAGTGCTGAAATTTTCAATAGGCCTCGCTCGAACGGCACCAGAACCTTCCGCCGAGCGTCTACCACCCCGTTCAACCAGTCCTCCTCCGCGAATGCGACAGACGCTTCACAACAGACGGCCGCCGACCCCCCTCAAACATCTGCAAACTCCCAGTCTGCCTCCTTCGATCCTCAGAACCCTCCTCGCTATACCAGGGAGGAGCTGTTGGAGATTTACAAGAACGATTTCGACCCGTCTCAGATCGACACGTCGAGCATCCTCATGCCCACCTGGAACCCGGCGCAAATGAATGGGAACCATGCTCGTCCTTGGGGCAAGTCTTCAGATTCCCCTCATCTGCCGCAGGACCCGAGCGTGTGTTGGGACGCGGAAGGCACGGTGAAACCCATCAGTTTTGAGGACATGTCGCCAGAGGAGCGGGAGATGTTCGCCACCGATGTCAATTCGACTCTAAAACCGCCCCAGCAAAACAAAGATGGGAGTCATTCGGGGGCCGGAGGCGTCAACGGGCGGAAAATCTCGGTGAGCGTTGGAAACCAAGCCAACTACCAAACCTCGTCGCCATCTACCGCCTCCCGGCCAGGCACCCGCCGACGAGAGACGACGGATACGAACCCTTTCCCGGGGGGATCGACCGCATCTCCGACAGCGAACCGTTTCGCTCGCGACGAGTCGTGGCTCCCTCGACAGAGTACTGAGGCGAAGGAAACCATATCCGACGAGCCGGAGGAGGATGCGAGTGCCCGTGACGCAACTTCTACCAGGCCCCCGCCGTTCGGATTACCGCGCAGTAATCCGACTGGCACCTCGGGTTTCGGGGCCCAGAGCTCGCTTTGGGTACCAGGTTCCACACCGACCGGTTCTGGCATCGGCGCGTTCGGAAACTTTGCTCTCCCAACGCCGGGTATCGGTGACAAGCGTTTCGGAACCGGCGGCAGTCGCCTTGCGCACCTTATTCCTAAGGACTCGGCAGACAATTCCGGCTCGAAGCCGAGCGATGCTCCCAGCTGGCGCCCTCGTCAACGCACGGATACCGACCCCTTCGCAAATGACGATGGCCTTGCGGGTGGCGCCATGTTAAGCGGGGGCCACGACGACAGCCCGCCGACCACTGCTGCTCCGCAGCAGCGTGGCGGCGTCTTCGACACCCCTGTCAAGGGCAACGCCGGGGACTTCGGCATGGCCGGGCTAAATCTTGGGAACCAAGGAGACGGCAATGGCCCGGCGAGCCCTTCTGAGACGAACCCGTTCCGCAGCCCCACTGATCGGAATGACGACGGCCGTGGAGAACGCGACGGGGATCGCCATGGTCAGCCAGGTCCTGGATCCGACCAGCAGTCGAATTTCGGGACTTTCCCCCGGTCACTCGGTGCGGCGCCCTTTGATGGTAGCGACCGGAGCCAGACTTCAAGTGTTGGGCCCAAGGGTTTCGCCAGTGTTAATCCCCTTTCCGGTTGGCCAGCTGGGCCGACAGCCAGCACTCCTGACCGAGAGCGGGCGCCGTTCCAGCATGCCTTCGGGAACAGTTTCCTCACTCCTTTCACTGACCTTCCGTCCCCCGGTCTCGGCGGGCTCGGCGGCGTGTTTGGACCTCCCAGCGCTTCTAGGCTGGGACGTGGGAAGCTCGAGTCTCTGTTCCCTCCGGCCATGCAGGCCCAGATGCATGCTCATGAGCAGGACAAACTGAGTGACTCTGTTCCCGATCTTCGCCAGGCAAACCCACTGGGTGCCATCGGTCGTGGCACGATGGGTCTGCAGCGTGACACAGGCAGCCCCGTAAGGTCGACCAGAAGCGGTTTCGAAGACCTCTTCTCGACATCGGAGTCCGCCCGGTCACCGTTCTCCACGGCTGAGCAAGCTCAGCCCAGCCTCACTTCGACGGCCCAGGCGCAGTCTTTTGCCGCCACCGCCAGCGGAGCATCATTCCCGACCACCCAGTCCTCTGACCCCACTCCCGTCAGAACCATGGTGATGCCCGACAGAATGCGCTGGGTTTACCTGGATCCACAGGGGACCATGCAGGGACCGTTTAGTGGTCTGGAGATGAACGACTGGTACAAAGCCAACTTCTTTACCCCGGACCTCCGCGTCAAGCGTCTCGAGGATCCCGATTTCGAGCCTCTCGGTCAACTCATCCGGCGCATCGGAAACTCCAGGGAACCCTTCCTTGTCCCCCAAATGGGCATTCCCCACGGACCTCCTCCCTCGGCTGGACCCTTCGGCGGAAACTCCTCCGAGGCTGTCCCACCGCTTCAAAGCGCGTTCCCGTCCTTCGGGCGGACGCTCACGGCGCAGCAGCAGAACGAGCTTGAGCGTCGGAAGCAAGAAGAGCAGATGTTCCATGCTCGCCAGCGCGAGCTCGCCCAGCATCACGCCGCGTTTGGCAGGTTGCCGCCAATCCAGCCCGGGGCCTTGCATCACCATTCTAGCGCCCACAGCCTTCAGAGCCAGCCTAGCTTTGGCAGTATGACGTCCCCGATCGGAATGACGCCGCAACACCCCCTCGGCCCTATCGCCCCTGCCGGAGGGTTCTTCGACTCAGCCTCGGCCATGGCGCAGGGCCCCTCTCAGGGTCCCATTGGGCCTAATGCCGACCTGTTCGCCCCGGATCTGAACTTTGCCGAGCGCCAGATGTTGGCGAGCATGCAGTCGGCCGGTAGCCTCTCTGGTAACTTCCCTAGCTCCCAAGCTGTTGGTGGTCGCGTCGGAGAGTCGACAAGTAGTTTGCGCAGTCAGCTACCCAGCGTTGATCAGCTTCAGAAGGATCCTGAAGGGTTCAAGGAGCGACTCGAACAGTTTAACGAGTTGCGGGCACAGTTTGATGCGGAGCAAGCTGCCGCCGAGTCTAACGCTTCCGAAGCAAAGAAAGAACCGGAGGGACCCGAGAATCAGGCGGCCAGCCAGGCCAACGCCGAGTTCGCGCAAGAGACGACCGCCTCCGCTTCGCAGTCTGCCGAGAAGAAGACGGCGGCTCAACCCCAAGCTGAGCTCACGCTTACCGAGAAGGTCCGCAAGACGCAGGCGGACAACGCAAAGTCGTCTCAGCCGGCAGCGGGTTCGGACCTTCCCATGCCGTTCCCCCCGCCGGCGCAGTCTACGCCTATCGCAGCCCCCACTGCCCAGCGTCCGGCTTCGAACCTGCCGGCTAGATATGGTGAACGCTCTGCATCGGGAACCCCGGAGACAAGCTCAGATGCGGCCGCCCTCGCGCCGCCTCCTACGGCTCCCTGGGCACCGCAGCCCGGTGCGGGCATCCAGAAGGGCCCGAGCCTGAAGGAGATCCAGGAGGCAGAAGCCAAGAAGGCTGCCAAGAAAGAGGAGGCAGCGGCTGCCGCGAGGAGGGCTGCCCTGGAGCAGGAAGCTGCGGCCATCCGGGAGCGCGAGAAGGCGGCTGCTGCCGCTGCCAATTCTGGCCTGCCGGCGACTAGCACCTGGGGTACCGGTTCTCCTGTGGGCGCGCCAGCCGGTAGCCCGTGGAAGCAGCCCGCTGCTCTCAAGAACGCCATGGGTGCGGGCGGTCCCGGGAACGGCGCTCCGAAGAAGACGTTGGCTGAGATCCAGCGGGAGGAGGAGATGCGGAAGCAGAAGGCGGCCAAGGAGGCGGCCGCTGCCGCCCAGTCAAGCACGACTCCGGTTTCTTCGATGGGCAAGCGGTATGCCGATTTGGCCGGCAAGACGTCGGCATCGCCCGGCCCCACGGCGTCTGCCGTGGCCGCTCAGCCCAGCCAGGGCGGCGGTTGGGCGACTGTCGGTGCCGGTGGCAAGGTCAAGGTTCCTACCGGTCCTGCCGCCGCGCAGAGCCGGTCCTCAAGCGTGGGCAATGTCAAGACTACTCCCTCCCCTGCCACTGTTAAGGCTCCGGCCAAGCCGGCTCAGACGTCGCTCAAAGACGCCAAGAGCCTTGCCATGGAGGAGTTCAAGAAGTGGCTGCATCGCGAGTTGGCGCGTGGCCTTATTGGAGTCGCCGACAGTGAGTATTTTCCGTCCCGAAACCGTGGCTGCCACACGTGCTAACATAACGTGTCCCCCAGTTGAGCAATTTGCTGTCATTCTGTTAGAAATGCCCCTGGACCCCTCGCTCCTCGCCGAAGCCGTGTACGGGTACAGTACCACCATGGATGGACGCCACTTTGCGGAAGAATTCGTCCGGCGCAAGAAGCTTGCGGATAAGGGCATTGTCGAGAAGGAGCCCATCAGTGCGGCCAACGACCCCAGAAACAGCAGCAACGGCGGTTGGAGCGAGGTGGCTAAGAAGGGCAGCGCCAACAGCGCGAGCGCCGCGGCAGCCGCCAAGGACGAGATCCCTGGATTCAGGGTGGTTCCGAGCAAGAAGAAGGGCAAGAAATAGGCTGATCTGCTTCTTGTTTGGAACGTGTATGGGCAGGCAAGACCATTTTTGGACGAAGAGCTGCACAGCGCTTGATCAGAGCCTCTCGTCGGTCGGGGCGGGCCGGGTGAAAGTTGTCTTGCAGAGATGCCGTTGCCGAGCGAGAGCATGTTCCAAATGTTTTGTTTGAGTACTCAAAAGAGCACTGTGGCGCGGTAAAGCGGGTTATGTCTAGAATGATAGCGAAGCCCATGTACGTACACATACTCTTGCATATCTCCCTTCGCATGTTGTCAAAGGATATAACAGGGCCACAGGTAGTTCTTGGTATGTCTATATGTAATTCTCCGTCCAGGGGCAATGGTCATGAAATGGGAAGGGTGTGCGCAATTAAGGACTTTGTGCTTACGCAGTATCCGGACTCCCACCGTTATCTAATCGCTAAACGACCCCGCCATCAGTTGGCCCCGCTTTCACATTCCACGCCTGAAGAAAATTAAACCACCCCTCTATCACTTATTGGTCACTCGGTCAGTCACTGCCGGAAACGAAGGCAGTCAAGGCCTTCAATTGCGGGATGGATGAACATTCTGCCTCTAATTATTTGAGAAAAATAAATTCCGCGACTTTGCCTTTGTCTCAGTCACGGAGAAAACAGAAGAAATAAAAGCAGCTCGAAGAATTGCATCAGAAAAAAGAGAACATGGAGTCCACTCTCTCCGACTGGCTCAAGGCAGGGCGATACCTTGACGTTCTGCTGAGCGAGCCGGCGGACCTTGTTATCGCCGAGTTTGTCAGAACTCTTCAAACCGAGACACCAACGACAAGACAAGACCAGAGCGACGGTTCGACTGTTGAGCAGAAGGCGAGCGAAGGCGCAACGGCCTCGGTGTCGGCCCGGGATCGTCTTGCTGTTGCCCTGGCGGCGCTGAACGCGTTCCTCCAGGGGAATGTCACCGGCCCGGTGTTGGGGGAGGGAAAGTTGGAAAGGTTGCTCCAGCGGTTCTGCAGCGCCTCAGGGTCCCATGTCACTGCCGCAGGACGAACGGCTGTGAGGAAGGCGTGTCTGCGGTCGCTGGACGTCGATGGCGTGTCGGTTTACGAACACGTGCCCATGGTCGAGGTCTTCTGCCTGGCGAGGCATCTTCTCACCAGCGAGCAGGGCGTGGTAGACGGGGCGGATCTTGGGGAAGGGGCAGAAAGGTCTGCCAAGTGGCTCGCCCTCCGAGTGCACGTCTGGCATTACAAGCTCCTGACGCAGCCCAGTCTGGGCCCGGGATCCGTCTTCAACAAGGCGTCGCAATGGTGTGACGTGCCCAGCCTGCGAGACACCATCGAGAAGGCCCTGGAAGACCTGACGGGAGAGATACTACTGGACGGCAGAGGAGACTGGAGCGGGTTGCAGAAGGTGCAGTTCTTGGTGGAGAAGGCGAATGTGTGCATCATGTTGGGGCAAGACGGGAAAGCGAGGGAGGCGCTGAATAGAGCGTCCGAGCTGAGCGGCTTTGTCTACGCCCTGTCTGGTGCTCTCGGCAAGAGGACCCGGTTTCAGGAGAAGAGCACCAGCCAGCTTGTGGTGTTGGCGAAGAGCGGGGAGGGGCTCAAGGCGGACGGCGAGCAGGCCAAACCGCAAGCACTCGCGCTCAACGACGACACGCTGCTGGAGGATGTCGAGTTCACCAAGGAGGAGAAGCCGCAAGACGGCGAGGGGGACCAAAAGGCCGAACTGCCGGCTCCGTTGAGGGACCTCGCGCCCGACGAGCAACCGCAATTGTCGCCCTTGGATCAGATCATCCTGCTTGCCGAAGCCACTCTGAAGGACGCCTTCTCTCCGGCGGACAGCCTGACATCGGAGGAGGTCTTGCCGTTTGCCATCCGCGTCATCTCAGACAAGGCAACCAACTGGCAGATCTACACGCATGCTCTTCTGGTCCGTTCGAGGATCGAGGTGCACCGGAGCAGGACAGTGGAGAGGGGTGTGCTACAGATGCAAGCTCTCGTCGATCAAGTCATTGTCGACACGACCCAGCCAGCCGAGGAAGCTACGGACGCAAAAGAGCCAGAGGCCGCCGTCCCGGAGATCCAGATCACAACAGACAAGGAGGAAGCGTCGAAGCCCGCCAACAAGCCGGCGTCCTTCTTCCCCGCCCCAAAGCCAACCGAGTCAGCACCGGCGCGGGTCCGTCTAGAACATATCCACGCACTGAGCTCGCCGCCCAGGTGGCATCTTGAGTCAGAGCTTGCCTACGCGTGGGCTGGTGTCGGGTCGCTGGTCTCGGCCCTCGAGATCTTCAAGCGCCTCCGCTTATGGGCCGAGGTTGCGCTGTGCTTTGCCAGCAACGCGGCCAAGGACGATGAGGACGGACGCGGAAGCAACGGCGAGGCAAAGGCTAAAGCGGTTGTTCGATGGCGGTTGTTCCACAGGACCGGGACGCCGGCAGAGCATCAAGCCCCCTCGGGGGAGGCAGATGATGAGGAAGTGGATGTGGAGGAGCTGAAGGAGGCTGATTACCACGGCCCTGAACGTCAACCCCCGCCGCCAAACGCGCCGCGTTTGTGGTGCATCTTGGGAGACCTCGAAAATGATCCTACACATTACGAGCGCGCCTGGGAGATCTCCAACCACCGCTTTGCGAGAGCACAGAAGTCGCTGGGCGAGTACTACCTGCAGCAGAAGAAACTGGAACGGGCACGAGACGCCTACAGAAAGGCCGTTGCCGTCAACCGCCTGAGTTCCGAACTGTGGAACCGCATGGGCGACATCAGCCTTCGCCTCGGCGACTTCTCGGAGGCCGCGGAGGCTTACCGTAGAGCTATCGCCTGTTCGGATAACATTGGTGGCGGCGAGGACGCCCGCACCTGGAGCAACCTGGGCAGTGCCCTCTACAGCCTCTACGTGGAACGAACCAAAGAGCTGAAGCAGCAGACGGAGAGCGGCGAGGCCGACGAGACCACAAACGTCACTACCACAGAGGAGGACGACGGACAGGACGACGACGACAACGCCGACGTCACCTCCGCGGCCGGCCAACCCTCGCAGCGCAGCAGCAGGGCCGACCCATCAACGCTCCTGGCGCAATCCCTGGCCGCCTACAAGCGGGGCGCCAACATTGCGCAGGACAACTGGCGCATCTGGGACAACGTCATCACGCTCGCCGCCCGCCTCCGGCCCGTGCCCATCCGGGACCTGCTCCAGGCCCTGCGCCAGATCGTGCGCATCCGCAAGACCGAGGACGCCCTGGACATCGACATCCTGCGGCTGCTGCTCAACGAGGGCTTGCTCTCGCGAGAGAAGAGCAAGAATGCCACCGCTGCCACCACCACCACCACCACCACCAAGCCGCCCTGCCAAGGCCAGCAGGACGACGGGGCGGCAGCGTATGAGCCGCCGCGAGGGTCGACCGAGAGAGCGGTGTGCGACTTCTTGGAGACCACGCTGGCGCCCCTCGTGACGGCGCGGTCGGAGCTCTGGGAGCTGGTCACGCGGGAGAGGGTGTGGAGGGAAGACTATGCTGGTGCGGTGGACGCTGCGGAGCGGGCGTGGCGCGCGGCCGTTGGCTCCTCTGGGGGAGGAGGAGGCCTGCTGCCCTCTGGTGGTGGTGGCGGCGGCGGCGGCAACGGGGATGCCAAGGGAGGAAGGAAGAACTGGTTGGAGGAGCGGGAAGAGTGGAGGGTGGTGGTGGACCGGACGGATGACCTCGTATCCATGCTCGAGAACTACGGTGAGGGCGTGCCCGAGATTGGGGCGCGTTGGAAGGCCAAGGCCAGGAGCGCGGTGCGCAGCGTCATGGGCAAGGCCAAGGAGAACTGGGAGGGTACGGAGGAATGGGACAGGCTGGTGGCGTTGCTGGAAGGGCTCAGGTGAAGGACCATGTTCTTGTCGGGTGCCTCTCTGCCTCGCGTCCCCCCACCCCCCACCCTCCCCTTTTTTTGCTTGGGGCCTCTCTAAGTATACCACTTTTCTCCTCGTTCTTTTCACTATCATTCCATATTGGTTTTTTTTTGTTTGTTTGATTTTCAGTACATCTTAGAACAAAAAAAAGAAAAAAAAAGATAGAGTGATCAAGTTACGGCTGGGCGGGTTGTGCTGGTATGCTGGATTGTTGGGGTTGCCATAGCGGGGGGTTGGGGGGAGGAGGAACAATGATCGGACCAATACATTTGGTTCCAAGCGGCTGCAATTCAAAAAGACGAGCGCCCAAATGCTCATGAGACCCCAAGAACCTTGCCTTGCTGGTCAGGTAATGCAGATATGGGGCCAGCACGAGGCAGCCCAATGCTTCTCCCTGCTTCTTACCTTCCCCCCCCCCCCCTCCCTTTTTCTTCCTCTCTTCCCGGCCGCCTCTTATTCCTCCTCCTTTCTTTCCCCTCTCCTCTCTTGTAATGTAATGGGAGGCACATCCTCACCGCCACTGGCAGAGAGCGGCTCCCCCCCCCCCCACGACGACTTTCTTTCCCCAACCTTCCCTGTCCAGGCTCATATGGTTGGCCCTTCCATCGGGGCTCGGTGCTCGGACGGTTTAGCCAACAAGTTGGCCTCTGGAGGCCGAGAACGCGGAAGGCCGGTTTCCGATAATCAGGTGCGCTGCTCCTGCACCTGCAAGCAGCAGCGTGTTCCCCGGGTGCATTTTCCGATGGGATGACCCCGGCGAGCACAGGTCAACAGACCTGTGAAAGCGCAAGAGAATCGATGCTCGTCGTGCTGGGTTGATGCGATAGGCTCCTTCTCTCTCTAAAGGGGGAGGAGGAGGGGGGGGGGCGGTTGGATTTGTGGACCCATCACTGTCGCGTCCTACTTGCCTGCTCCTGCTCGACTCTCCGTAGAGGACGTGAAGTATGCAGGTAGTTGCCTACTCAACAGACCGGGGCTGGAGAGCAATCAGCGGTTTTTATTTTATTTTATCTTATGGTATTTTTTGTGGGGGTTGGGGGTTTAGGGAGGCGCGGGTAGAGGGGGGAGACTCGAGAGAGCTGAGAGCCGCAGCACTAATACAGTAGTATGGTATGGTCTTGGACTGCTCCCGGCTAGGTCGGTCTGAATCATCCTACTGGCGAGAGTTTTGTTACGCTCAGGGGATACATTACGCTTGCGAGCGACAACCCCCTTCTTGGGCAACATGCCCGAGAGTCCTGAGCCACCGGCTGTGAGGAGTGTGCTGCCATCCGGTGAACGGCGGGCGTCATGACGGAGGGTCCGGTCCAGAAGCCGGGCGACCGGGATGTTCCATGGAGCTTCCGAGTCCTGGCGGTAGCAGACCTGTACGCATGCAATATATATGCACTTGGGACTGTACACTTCGGTCATCGGCTCATTGGCGATGCTGCTGTTTCTCCTGCATGGTTTGGCTCAGCCACTCTCTGGGCAAGGGGGACAGATGGTGTCATTGCAAGAGTAGTACTACTGTAGGCTGAGCTCGAAGTGAGGCGGCACCGCAGAGGAAACGGTGATGCTCAACTGGGATGCTCACTTGGTGCTACCCACGTTTAACCATTGAGCAGTCGCAAGAGCGCCTGGCAGTGCTTGTTTCGCAGCTGTCTCGTGAGAATTTCCGTTTAATAATTACTTGTTCATCTATTTACGTCATCTTTCTTGTCTCCCCATGCACTCGGGATGTGGCTCTTGGATATGCCTCCCTGTTCGGCTTGTTCGGAATTCTAAGCCACAGGAAGTGAAAGCCTGTGATGCATCTGATTTGTCTAGCATTCTTCGCAGGAGAGACAGAACGCGAAGGACACCAGAGCAGGGCCGTGGGTTACGACATCCCTCTTGTAATAGGATAAGTTACTTTAAATCATTGTTCGATTTTGAGTTTTCTTTCAATTTTGTCAATGCTCAGTTGTTTTGGCCCTGTAATTACGGATCCAATGGCAGGTTCCCGGAGGGTAATTAATGATGTCCCCTGATTAGGAATTGTGACATGGAGCTGTTTTCCCTGTTTTCCTCCACTTTCCCTTTCCCTTTCCCCCTGCTGTTTTGCGAGGATCACTGACGATGAACTACCATGTAATTATCGAAACTACGGATACAGGGTCTGAAGAACGGGACTGTGGCCACCCCTATCCCGTCATCCCTATCCCGTCATCCCTATCCCGGTAGCCCACTTGCTCCAGCCGATCGCTGACCTTGCCCCGGCGTGACTCACGGCACGAAAACCACCTGGCCACCCGCGGTCCGAGTGATCGTCGTGGCCAGTGTGGGTTAAGTGGAGCTGGGGAAGAGGCGTCGGTGATAGCCCAGGCCAGTATTTACAAGGGCATGCCTCCGTTACGCTCTGCCCTACCCTTGGAACGTCCAATCGCTATCCTGTCGAGCGAAGCTCGTCATTCATTGGAACTGGTCCTGGGACAGTGTTCTGGCAACGTGGTGCACAGTATGTGTCTGTGTATGTGTGCCCTTCGATCACTCATGGGTGTAGGGAATGTACGTTGTGTACGTACTCATATGTATGTATGTAAGTATGTATGTATATGTACTGTACAGTACATGCGCGCATTGCAGGTTAGTAAGCCCAGCGAAATGATTGAGAAACGGTAATTTCCGTCTACATGTGCCTGGTCAGGATGAACTCGTCAGGATGAGCTTGTCGGGACGTGCGCGGCGCAAGAATGACCATGGCGGGACTCGACCGAAGCAGGCTTGCATACCAGGGCAGTAATCCCAAATAGGGAGGTCCCAGTGAGGAGGAACGCATATCCTCCGGGAGATCGGTGACACGGTCCCGGATTGGGAGATGGCGCCAAGAGAGATCAGCAGCCCGAGCAGCCTGACAGTGCCCACACCGGCCTCTCTTCCCCTCCACTCATCGTTCGTCGGACACACAAGGAGAGGCTCCGAAATACATGGCGGATTTGCTATCACACTCCTCGTTGTTCCCTTCTCCTCCGCTGCTGACTCCCATTTGTGTTTCCTGCGTGGAGGGTTGAGAGATGGCTCTGGGGGCTCTCTGCAGGCTGTCAACAGGCTCCCTGCGTTTGGGCCGTAGAGCGGTCGAGCAGGCGAGAAGGGTAAGGTTGACGTTAAAGGGCGACCGCGGTTGTTTAGGGAAGCCACAGTGAGACGAAGCGGGGAGAAAAGAAGCACATCCTGGTCTCTTCCCGGTGCGCCGCTCAGCCACGGGGGATTGGAGCGCGGGATGGCAGGGGGAGTACGTACATAGCTGTAGTGTACAACGTGTAAAGTTACACCCCTGTTCGCAACAAGTAACTAAGGCAGTGTACGGATTTCAGTCACATACTCGACACTACACGTACGGTTTAAATTGCGATGAATGTATGTACATGACGACAGAGACCGCACCAGCATTTAATATACATATATACCCGGCAAAGAGTCCTCTAACCGTCCGACATCAAGACTCGCGCCTTCGGAGCGCACGAGACTGAAACAAGCAAGCACGGTCGCCCAGTAGAGCGCGAGGAGAAATGTCTGACAGCGGGCCGTTGAGATCGTCTCAGGCGGTCAGTCCGCCCCCCCGCAACCCCCCTGCCCCCTCTCCCCCCTTCCCAAGCAAAGCGAGATCGGCGCCGGCCGAAGCGCCAACCCACCGATAACCTTGCGCCCAGCCCAAATAAATTGACAGAATTTTGGCCCAGACACCAGGGGCAAAATGCCCACCGGGTACACGTGTCCAGCACACCACAGAACGGGAACGGCCAAATTCTCTCTGCCCGCTTCGCATGTTCATATTTTCAGTGTAGGTAGGAATGTGCAAGTGTAATCGTGTATTTGCATATATGCAGCACCATTCCAGGACATTGCTACAGTACACTACACAAGCAGGCAGAGGAGAACGGTAGGCCAAGAAAAAGTCTCATGAATCTGGCCTGCAGGCTGGGATTGTTGGGAAAGCTCAGGAACCGTCCCACGACTTGCCAGCACTTGTACAAGTTCGGGTTACATGGCACCAAATAAAATCTCCGTACCATTGTACGAAATAGTGCACACACAAAACGCTTGGATTAACCATGGATTACTGTCTGTTCACTACCTGCATGTACTGCTTACATTCTCGTACACTTTACTTCGTATACCCGCCCAAAGATCGGAACAGCAAGGGATCGACTTCATCGGGACTTGTCCGCTCATCCTGGTCGGCGATCAATGCAGCTGCCGCCCAATCTACGGCGCAGAGTGCGGTAGATAATTCCACTCCAAGGGGTGTAGATCAGCCTGACCAGGGTACCGTGCCTAGCGTGTGTACAGTACATTGGGATGCACATTGGACTGCTCCCACTTGGTGCAGAGCCAGATAATGTAATACACTATAGTTCTTGTCTTGAACGTTCGCGCATATGTATGTACCACTGGAATAAATGTAGCGTGGTCGATCGGTGATATGCCCACAAGAGCGTACTATACAATAAATACCGTACTTGGTACCCCGGTGTTGTGTGTGTGGAATGCTCCGGAGTGGTGTACTCGGAAATCCGGCGGGGAGATCGTGAGCGAGCAGGGAAATGTGTGGAAAAAAGAAAGGGTTGTTTGATCACCAAGGCTCCCCTGGTGCCGATCAAAACCCACATGCAACGAATGACATAGGCACCAGGCACTGAAAACTTGGCCCCTGACTACACTACTCCTAGGTGTATGCACTCGATAGTGTAGATGTATTATCCGGAATCTGGAAAAAATGCGGGGCGAAACAAGTCTCGGCCATTTCGTTTGTTTATACAAAGTAGGGTATCTTATCGCTAAACATATGCGAAAATATACACTCTATCCCCAAAAGCCTGGGTCAAAAGTGAAAGAGTCGAATGAGCATCAGGTGGTTTTCTTGCCTTGGCATTCATACGGTCATTATTTACATCCGTACACAGTAGTGATTGGTTCTATTCTCCGCTTTTATTATTTGTTTTCCTATTTTTTCGGCCTCCTCTCGGCGGTAATCTTGCTTTGTTGCACCTGCTTTTCTCGCTTACTTCTTAGCTCACAACAGGACAGCCAGAACTCCCCTCTGTGCGCGCCGTCCTACGTCTCCTGGGCGGCGGCACACCTTTCCCGATGAAGAAAGGAGTCAACCGACTGCTGCAATCACCGTTTACCACTAACACAGCTCAACGGTGGCCCCCCATTCCCCTCTCCCTTCTTCCGCAAGCCATCGGAAACGACTCAGCACAAATCAAAAGTCACCCAAAGCTACTGTGTAATTAGACGCGTGAATCACGATACCAGGAATTCCGGTCGTTCGATCCGTTGAGGTCGCATTAATTACCGATGTGATCCAGAGCCGCTCCTTCAGATCAACACGAAATGTACATACATATTACTACGTACCAGACTCTTGGAAGAATTGCAGGGACTGTGTATGTACTAGTTATATATACGTACGTAGCGCTTCAGAGGTGAGGCTGCTTTGTGGCACTCCAAGCGGCGTGGGTGCTTGCGTTAGGTATGCTGTGCTTCGCCGAAATACGTAACCTTCTGTTGGTCGGCGGCGGGAAGAACCGCGGATATCTGCATCAGCCTAAGGGACTCAGCATCATCACGATCGACTTGCGAGTAAGGATTCCCAAAGTCCTGGTAGTGGACCGAAGGGCTATAAATCCTATAGAGTGAAGATGCCAAAACTCTACCATTTACTACAATTCGTGAGGTGATATCTGTCCGTTTTTAGTGTTGATCTTTTTTAGCTTTTAGAATCGATTAATTAATGAATAGGGAACAGGTATATAATTACGTAGGTATTTAGTAAACACATGCACCACATCTTACATTGGCTGTTCTAGGTACATTGAGTAAAATAAGTTTTAACCACGAGGCAACTCTCGTAGTATCAGTTCCGTTATCCAATTCCGTTAAGGACTTAGACAATCTTGACATCTTAGGGGCGTAACCCAAGGCTGGAGAAGGATGCATATTAATTACCTATGGAATACTACCGTAACTTCATGATCCTTTTTCAAACTCGAAAACCACGGACAAAAAAAGAAACCGAAGGGGAAAAGAATAAGGAAACACTATTCAGGGATCCGACTGCGTGGCACATCTAAGAGATCTCAGTCCGGGGCCAGCCATGGACAGGGTGACTGACCAGTGAACACGTGGTCGTTGGCCCCCCCCCCCCCCCCCCCCCCCCCCCCCCCCCCCCCCCCCCCCCCCCCCCCCCCCCCCGGACAACCTTACCGAATCCCTGTCACTAGCACACTCTGCAATGCTCGACACACGGGTGGCATACCCGCATCGCTATGGTCCATCTGCCCTTGTCTGAGATCTCTCGACTGCAGCACCCGATTTCACTCTCTACATCATTAGTGCCGATCCATTTAATGCCTTAATTACACCGCTTTCGGCCCCCCAGGCCCACTTAGTTAATCAAAAGTGGTCGTATATTCTAGAATGTACGGAGTACGGAGTAGTGTTGCAATCTGTACAGATTGCTGTGATGCTGCGGAGCTAATTAGGTAGCTAATTGCCTGAAGATACGGAGTGCTGTAATTATATACTCAGATTCCCTATTGATCCGCAACCTCTCACAACCTGATTTTGGCTGTAATTACTTCCAGTCCTCATCGATGAGGAGGAAATAGGAGCAATCACTTCGTGCTTCGCACAATGCTGACGCAGATACATAGAGACGATTCGGCTCACCTTGAAATGTCGGGTGCTTGATTAGGCGATAGGGAAGCTATTATTGGGATGCTGGCTACGGGCGTAGCACTATACGCGGTGTAATTAATGGCTGTAACTGGTTGAGGCAGTTTACTTCCTCTCTCGCGAAGCTGCAGGATCGAGGGTCAAGGACACGAGTTGACGGCAGCCTGCGGCATCCTACCTGGTTACATATGTGGGAAGAGCGGTGCCAACTCTGCCCTCACCGGGTGCAAGTCGTCGGTGCAACGTTTGAGCATGTCGTGTCGGTGCTTGTCTGATAGAACACATGAACGTGTTATCCACCGATCTTTTGTTCCAGAGGCGTGTTCAACCTGGGACTGGACAAAAATCGGCCTGACTTGGTGCGGCCGTCTGTTTGACGTAGACAAGACGCTCGAAGCGACCTGGGGCCTTATTACGGCGGTTAAAGGCACGTCACTGGCATATGCGCCGGGGTATACCTACCTGTGTTGGTGCCGAGTACTGTGAAGCACACAATGGAGAATCTGGCTGCTTCGTGCACCATTCCGTTTACACTGCTTCTTATTGCCCGTACCGAATGGACGCAGTGAGGTATATTTTTTGGTTATCATTTCCACTTCTCCTTTCCCGTTGCCCGCGTAGCGATGGATATGTGTCCGATGAGCCTTCAGCTCACGGCGTAGTACTGGCCCGACTGATACTGGAGCGAGTCTGCTGATTCCTGATCAGGGTCACTTGGCAATCCGGATGCTGAAAAGGATCAGCTGTCGACGTCCACAAGCCTGTCATTACAGGGGAAATCCCGGAATCTTCCTCAGCTGTTATATAGGTGAGAGAGAAAGAAGCTATCCATTAAGGCATCACCGCTTGGGCCGAGGCTGGCGAGAGGCTGTGGGCCTGCGTGAACTGGTCATGCAGTGCCTGTGTGGATTACAGTCACCAGTACATTAGTGGTCGAGAGGTGATTGGAAACGGGGCAGTCGCTGGGAGATGACGGTCAGTTGATCTCCTTCACGGTCTAATATGCACTCTTCGCCGAAGCCAATGCGTCTGCAACTCAGAGCCACTGGCCGTCACTCAAGCTCGTTTGTCTGGAACAACTTTGGCCACAGGGGGTTGAGATCTGCGACATGTCGGCGCTGGGTGTGAATCAAGCGTCGAGATCCTCGTATGGATCCAGACCTGGTCCAGATTGCGCACCCTCAGATTTTCTGGGAGCCTGGAGACTCTGGATCAAGGAACAATGGGGGCCACACTGGCCGAGTGTAGGTAAGGTATTGAGCCACCCATGACCCTGAAGTCAAACGATCGCGCGGGTACCCGCTGCCGCCAGAGCCGTGTCGACACGAAAGTTGGCAGTGGATCAGGTCGCACCACTAACGAGAAGTTTGCGGGAGGCCGTGGAATCTGGAGATGCTTGTACGGCCGTAGACTGCGAGCGCAACTGTAGGCGCTGCAGACGCGCAAAAGGCACCTGGTTAGCGTGGCTGTTACAGCTTTAGAGGTTTCGGGCCACCATACTCCGGTAGTAGCTCGCGAGATGTAGTCTGTTACTTTACGCAAATACTGACCCAGTCTTGTTGAGCGCGATGACACCGAAACGGATTCTCTCGCTCAAGGTATCGTTCTCTTCGACTTCTCAGAACTTATCCGTTTCTGAGCGTGTCCCGCATGTTCACGTTTTGCTTCATAGGTTGGTGCATGATGCTGCGGGATGGAGTTGATATAGGAAGGACGGCATGGAGCCTGAACAAGGGTTGAATGATGGGCAAGGACCCGTAACACTGGAGCGAGACTGCTGTAGTCAGGTAACCTAACCTGTGCGGATTCGTACCCCGAGAGGGAAGTGTCAACCTTGCTCTGTTCTTGCATTGTTCTTACTTATTACTACCAGGCATCAACGGCGTTTATGATGCCATTTAAAAAAAAAAAAAAAGAAAGAAAGAAAATAATGAGAGATCACGAAGAGCTGTGGCGCGGAAAAGCGGCACCAGATTGGGAAGGAGCTTGGGGAATTGGTGACCTTTGAAAAAACTGGGCAGGCGCGACTGCAGAAAGCAAGTTGAAGAGCGCTCAAACTTGGAATCTTCACGCTTCAGCAATTTCCCTCGATCCCACTAGTTTAACCGCGCCAACGCCACGAGCAACTTGGAGCAGTTGGAATATCTTCCGCAGAGGAAAATTCGACGCTGCATCTACGCATAGGTGCTTACTGAGTATGTAATTACCTAATTACACTCAAGGGCGCGCAGATACACGAGAGCCGCAGAAAACCGTCCGTACTCACACAGTCAAGACGAGTCCGCAAGCCTTCGGAACGAACTATCGCTTCTAGGCCCGGTTCAGGTACCTAGGTAGGTAAGCGTTCTCCCACGACCCTCTGCGTTTCACGAAGTGCAGCCACTGGTTATTGCCGCGGGCCACAGCTCGAGGTCCGCAGAAGGGCCCGGGATAGACGGGACAGATAGGATTACTCGGGGCCACGCAGTATCATGAACAGGAACCCCAGATTCCTTGTTTGATATCCCTCGGTTACCGGAGACAGATGTGTGTCGCCGCTGCTGGTTCCATACTCGACAGAACTGTTCCAAGAATCAGGCTGGATGTCTGGATGACATCTGAGGTACACCGGCCTCTTTTCCACAGCGCAGGTTGTCTCTCGTTGAGGCCTGATTCCTAAATGGCTCGCCATATCAAAGAAAAAAGGGGGGGGGGGGGAATGGGAAAAGCCGCTGACTTGTTGAACGGCGCGGCCGTCGTATCAACATGGCTCGGAATGTTCATCTGAGCTTGGTTTATATCATGGGCCGCCTGTCCCCGACAACCGAAGATCGCCTGCTCGATGGACCGAACACCAGTGGCTCAGCTTGGCCCTCGTTCCACTAGCTAGTCGGCATGAGAAGGCGCCCTCGGATTATCCGTGGAGCAAGGCGTCCGCCCGGGTCTTTACCAGCTGCGCCTGAGCACTTCATTCTCGTCGTGATCGCAGCCCAGCCGCTCATACTGCCCGTTCGGACCTTGATCTTCATTACAGGATAACCGAGTCAGTGACGTGCAGATCCCGAAGATAGCGTCCGCCTGCGCTCTGGGCTGGACTGAGATGGCATACACGTTTTGCCCATTTCAGTCCGCAACGGTTGCTTTTGCGTTTCGCGAATCAGAGGGAGAGAAGATACATACATACGTACCCTGAGCTGGTTAACCCAGCTGGTATTCCGGGTAAGGTTATTGCCAAGCATTTCACCACAACCCTATTTCAGCTCCTGTTGGCCCCTGTTGTTGCCACTCCGCCGGCTGTTGTTGGCCCAAGCTTTCCAGCTTTCAAGCCAAGCGTCTCAGCCAGCTCTCCGTAATTGGCCGCGGAAGCCGCCGTATGGCGCGGGAGGGTCAGCTCAACCGGCACCGGTGCCATCCCAAGAGTCCCGGTCCGGGACTGCTACCGCGTTGCGTCAAAGGAGAGCAGACATCCGTGCACTCCAGGGAATACACTCCACTCTGTGACCTTGGATCCACAAGGCTCTTTGTGATCGAGCTCGCTTGGACCGCTATCTGGAAGCCCACTAGTGTAGTTACGTTCTCTGCTAGATGGTGGTTCCACCATCCTAACGCACGTCGGGGGAAGACAGGGTCGGGAACGTCGTGGTTTGCTTTGGTCCCTCACGGCTCACGGCGATCTATCGACTTCTTTCCCAAGTCTCGAAGCGGCAGCTCCTCAAAGAACCAACTATACATCTAGGTCCTTTGGAAGTGGTCGGCATTGATCCGGACACCAGTGTCGTCGTATATGTGCACCAGGCAGCTTTCCCCTCTCTCATCCCGGCGCGAAATCCAGCCTGTCTGCACCGCCAATCCGCGCGGCCTTGGTCCCGACCAAGCCCTCCGATCCCCTTCCGGAGCAAGAGGGAGCTAATTTGCTGAGGGCAAATATCGTCCAGACCTTTGGCGACGGTTAACGGCGCCCATCAAGTTGACGTTATCTCGTTTCCGACTGATCGCCGCCAACGCGTCAACTGGCATGGCCAGGAAAGGCCGGCCGCCTGGCGACTGAGCGTCGTATTTTCGATCACAGGGGTCAGCGGATTGCCGCGCAGCTGATCTGGGGTCCCAGATCCGCGAAAGTCGATCCCTTTCCCCCTGTGCTTGAGGGTTACCTGGCCTGCGCTCCACACTCGCCCAATAGTAAGCTCTTGTGACCAGCCTTGCAGGTGGGTCTCGCCATTTTTGTCTTGTCAATCCTGGCGACCTCATTTGGCGGGACGGCATCCCTGTCCATACGCTAGTTAACTTGTCCCTCAGCATGCTCGCAACACACCCCATTGGGGTCGAGCTATCCTGGTGATGAGCAGAGCAAGTAACTATGTACTGTACAGGTACCTGTACGTGTCCGGAATACAGACATGGTGCCTGCCTGGTGCCCACCGGCCATAGCCCCCTGCGCTCGCCAGTCCGCTCGTCGCTCAGCTTTGCTTTTCTCTTTAGTTCTCTTTGGCTTTGCTTCCTTCCGATGTTCACGGGAAAGGGAAGGGGGTTGGGTTTTCACTGCTTTCGCGTCTTGCCCGTACACTATTTGCGTAGATCCGACTTTCTCCTCCCTCCCCACAAGCAAATATTCTCATGGTCCATGGCCTCGTATCGGGCGTTGCCGACCTTAATCTGTCTCTTTCCCGCAGGTCTTTCTCATTAACTTCCCGGTGGCTCTCATCTTGCCTTCCTCTCGACAATCTCGCGTCCTTGCAATCTGACACACACACACACACACACGCACAGATCCATCCATACATACATCCATACATACATACACACACTCTCTCATGTCGGTACCGGATCCCCACCCCCCATTGACCCTTGCATGATCCACATCTCTCTCCCGGAGACCATGGAATCTTGCGTTCAACGGCTGGGTTAGTTTCCTATCCTTGTTTCTCAGTGCACTGTTCCTTTTCTCCATTCCCTGCCTTCCTTGTCACCTGCCGGTGTCTTGAGCACTGCGGGTGTGTTCAGAATTGGGGAACGAGGCCTGTGGACGAACGTCTGAATCGCCCATTCCCTTCTTGGCGCGCTGTTCCGTCGGCCTCTCAACAACACCGGAGGGGCTGTCTGCCAGGTCGCGAAGGGCGAGGGCCGGAAATCTGTCCGGCCGACGCGCTTTTCCAGATCTTGAGCTGCCCCCAGCCTGCATACCGGCGCCTTAGGCGGCGCCAGCCGTGCCAGCCTTTTCCGGATATGCAATCGGCTGGCCGTCCCTGTTGCCTTTTTTCTGGTTCCATCACCTGCGGCGCCCGTCCACCTTTCTTCTTAAGACCCTCCCGCCTCAAAATGCTAAAAAGCGAACGTGTCTCGACTCTGTCTTGAACACAGTTCGCCTCCTGCTTCTGCTCCTTCTTTCACTCCCAGCGTTTCAGTCTTCTCCCCGCCGCTCCGCCGCTCCGCAGCTCGGGTTCGCACACACTGGACGAACCCTTCACGGATACCTGCTTCCGAATATTGCAAACGTTCTGACATCTCATCATGCGAACAGGTTCAGGATAGTTGCATACAATCGAACCTAATCTCCACCATCCCGGTCCCCAGAACCGCTGTTAAGACTGGAGGGAACGAGCTGGCATTCCTTGCCAATCAGCATCCGAGTAAGCATCACTTTGTGCCCCTGCCACCATCCCTCGACCGGTTTGCGCGCCGCGACATCGCGATCCCAGGCGCCGGACGGCCTGGACACTTGCTGAGCCTCATCGCGGAAGAGCCACTGAGCCTATAAGCCATCCCGGAAACCTACTGTGTTGTCGATACTGACCGAACTCCCTCCAGTAACTATCCGCGATATCACCCTGATTCCTCTGAGCAACTCACTGAGCTGGACCAGCCTGGAGACCAGAACTTAAAACCTAGTCTGACCGGCGAAGCCGTCAAACCTTCCACGGTTACTGCGGGGTTTGTTTATGCTATTTCGCGCCTGAGCTCTTTCGGCGAGATAGGATCGAAGACGTCGTGCTACAGCCTTAAGAGACTGCACAGCACAGCGCGAGAGGCGAAGATCGCGTCAGGTCGACACATCGTCACACTTTTCAGCGTCGCTTTGAGTTTCGGCGAAAACGGGCGTAAAGGTGAGTGAACGAAGAGCGATGCCGCTGAGCTTCCCCCTGACAGAAAGCTCCCTTCGATTTCATCCGGTTCCGGAAGGAAGAGCGATCTGGCTTCAACCCAACGAGCGGCATCGGTGGTTGTGTGTGCTGGGGGATGATGACCGCTGACAGAAAGGACTCTTCAGATCTCAGCGTCCGTCGTCCGATTGAACTTCAGAGGGGGGCCTCTGCAACCATACCACACGTCACGGTTACTCTTTTGCTGTCTGAGAAGGAGAAAACCCCTCCAACAGGGGATTCCTAGGGTGACAATCAGCTTGAATGTCTGCAGCCAAGATCCAACAGCCTGTTTACAAGGTGTACGAGGTAAGGGGAAGAATCAGTTGCGCGAACTCCAATTTTGCACGTCCATCCTTTAGTCTTGTACTTGGCAAGACTATTTGGATGAACTTGCATTCGCCTGCCTAGGCCATAATCACGACCAAAATATGCTTTCTCACAGCCACTCACACCCGTCAACCTCCCCAGACCCTTCACGAGCAGGTCCTGTCGCTGACTTGAACTTGACAGCCCGGGTACCATTCACACCGGACAATCATCCTTGACGAGCAAATTGAATCGCCGGAAACGCTGACGATCCGGCTGGAGGAGGAAGCGGCCCGAAACGGAGGAGACCTCGGCGGGGGATGTCCGCCTGGTCTCCTGCCAATGCCCATGGCTGCGTATAAGGCCCAGCCGCCCCAGCTGCACGGTACGTCGGTGGCATACGGTCCCCTTGTTCAAGTGCGGCCATGCAAAGCCCCGGAACAGAGGTGCAGCGGCTGACTGGTATTTTATTCTTTGGGGATGAGCAGGCTATGCAGACTCGACCTACTCGCAATATCCTTCCCAGTCTTTTCCAACCCAGCAAACGGAAAATGCGGCCTCGCAGCTCAGTCAGATTGCTTTCACGGCCAACAATGAGGCGGCGGGACAGTACCTCGCAACACAGGTGACGCCTGGGATCAGCATCAGCGTCCTTTCGTGTCGTCCGAACAGCGGTCTCGCGGGGACTAAGGTGTCGGTCAAAGCGACATGCCAGTACGACCTTCTCGGAAGCGGCCTGGGCGCGGCCGCGCCGTTTGTGTCACTCGTCTTCGGATCACAGAGATGCGCTGCACAAGTTTCCAGGGACTCGAGAGATGCAAACGGGGTCTGCACTTACACCGTCGTAGCCGAGGCCCCGCCATTCTTGAGCACGGGCTGCCCGTCCCTCAACAACGTTCCCCTGACGCTCGCGCTGGAAAATGGAAATGGAGAGGAAATGGCACGGGTCGGCAACGTTGGAGTCTTCTCATATCACGAGGGAGGGGGCACCTTAGGGGGGAAGGTGTCTGACGACAGCAGCCCGCCCGACCTGGCTTCCCCCAAGACCCGATCGCCTGCCCACCGTGCCAGCCCAACTCACCAAGGCTCTCAGGGGCGAAGGAAGTCGGACAGTCCCCTTGCTCATCACGGATTGGCCGAGGAAACAGCTACCAGCACATACGGCTTCGGACCCAGCGTCACGGCCGCCAACGCCGCAGCACAACAAATCCAAGCCCAAAGCCACGCACACGCCGATTTTTCCGCTGCCGCGGCCGCAACCACTGGAGCCTACGGTCAAGGGAGCAACAGCATGTTGTCCTCCTACCGCGGACCATCCTTCGCGGATCATTACTCGCGCACGCCCTCGATGCTCAGGTCACCGCAGGGGACGGGATGGATGTTCAACAACCAGCTAGACCACCCCCTCCGAGCGTCCTCTTCGGCCCTTGCACACGGCGCACACGCACACGTCCCCGTGTCTCGTTCGAGCCTGACACCGCTGCAGCACCCGCCATCTACCACACCACAGCTTATCCGGACCAGTACGTTGACCCAACCGGCAGGAGGATACCCCGGCTACGGCGTGTACCAGGAAAAGGCAACGCTCAAGATCATCGGCGACTTGTCGTCCATGGCGGAAGGCTGGACGCAGGAAGAATGGGAAAACAAGCGCAGGCTGGTGCTGTTCCGCAAGCAGCAGACCGGCAGCGTCTTGACAGTCAGCTTCAAGCCCGTGAGCGTGGCGGAGCGGCCGCCGCACAGCATCTGCATCAGTTGCATTTGGTGGGAAGAGAAACAGGCGTGCTACGTGACATCCGTTGACACCATCCACCTGCTCGAGCAGCTCCTCGCCGCGCCGAACCGGTTTGGCGTCGACGAGAAGAACCGCATCCGCAGAAACCTCGAAGGGTTCCGCCCGGCAACGGTCAGCAAATCCCGCCCCGAGAGCGAGGAGTTCTTCAAGGTCATCATGGGCTTCGGGAACCCCAAGCCGCGCAACATCGAGAAGGACGTGAAGGTGTTCCACTGGAAGGACCTGTCCGGCGCCCTCTACAAGATCATCTCCAAGTACAGCGCCTCGACGACGACCGTCATGACGCCGACGACGTCGCCCCACGTCGCCACCACTATGGGGCTCAGCGGGAGCTACCCGGCCCTGCCACCAACGCCCGTCTCCACGACGTCGAGCGTGGCGAACGATGGATCCGCAGCTGCGGGCTATGTCGGCGCCGGCAGCGGCGGTCACCACCACGCCGACTCGCTCACCAGCCCCCGCACGCTCACCGGCGGCCATTCCTCGTGGCCTGCGACCTACGGTGGGGCGGGCAAGACAATGTCTCCAGCCCTCAAGACCAGCTCTCCGGGCGCCGGCTCGAACCTGCGCCTATCAACCGCACTTCCCGTAGTATACGACCACCGGGCCTCCACACACAGCCTGACCTCGCCATACGGACTACCAGGGCCTTCGTCTCACCACTCCCAAACCACTCCGACGCACCATCACGGCCACGGGGGAGGCTACTCCCACGCCTCTGGCGCCCCCGTCTCCCAGGCTCAGTCGAGGAACTGGGACGGCTACTCCGTCGCAGATGGATACCCCAGTCAGGCTGCCAGCGGCCAGGCTCACGGGTCGGTGTATGGTACCGGAGGGTACGGGGATGGGACACCTCGTGCCTGAGCGCGTGACCCCTCCCTCCTGTATCGACACTCTCTACACTCTCTTCCCCTGCAGAGGTGTTCAGGGTGGGGTGGGGGGGCTTTCAGGAAGGAAGCCTGCGCGGTGAAGGGAGAAGGGGCCGGGTGAAAAGAAGGACGATTGGGGGGGGGGGGGGGAGCCATAATGCCAACGTCGGCAGCAGGCAGAACAGAGGGCGAAAGGAACTCAACAATTCTTTTGACGTCGCGAAAAAGGCAGGCATGACATGACATCACTTACATGAAAAAAAAAAAAAATAAAGGAAAAGGGGTTGCGGTGTCGGCACGGGAAGCTCAACAGGGCAGGTTGGCTATCCATCCCAGGTCTTGTTGCTCAAACCTCGTTCTAAACAATATCGCCAACGACACCACCATCGCCGAAAGGGCCGCGGGAAACATCCCGAGAACACACATTCACACACACACACACACACACAAAAGATAAAAGGAGAAAAAGACAGGAAGGATAAGAAGACACGGCGCGGGAACACGAGCGCTAGCAACGCAAATCGACGGCGACAATCTGACAATCTTGCAAGCCGAGAATCTGCCCCCAAAACCCAGCCCGGCCGTGGTGAGTGTGTGTGTGTGTGTCTCTCACGCACCGAGGAGCGTTGGGGTGGGAGGGGAGTGATCAGCTGGTTGTTGCTCCAACCAATTAGGGGTCAAACGGACTCCTCCCTCGCGACCACTAGGCACGTCCCGAGACCGCCCTACTACCCTAACATCACCGCAATGCGACATGTCAAAGTTTCCGGCCCGCGTCCTGTGGCAGATCTCTGCAACTCTGTTCTTTTTTATTTATTTTTTTTATCGTCTCCTCCTCTGTGTGTGCGGGACCTGGTTGGCGAGGTTGCCGTTGGATGCCCTCCCCTCCAAGGCCGCGCTCGCTCGCGACCAAATGCCGCCCTTGCGTTGCATTCCCTCGACAACCACACCAAGGAGTGTCCGCATCCATCCCTCTGGCCGGGGGGTTTGCTGTGGCGCGCGCCGCAGAGTCTGTTCTCTGCCTCGACTTCCCCCACCCCGCCCCCACCTCCCCTCCCCCGGGGTCAACTGCTTGTACCGAGTACGGGTCAGGCACGCCGTTGGTGGACTTTACCGGTTTTCGGTGTAGTCCGGGGACACCGTCGTGCTGCGTGTGGGGGTTGATACGGGGATCGACCTCGGATGGCTGCATGACCGTTGGAAAGCCCGAGCGTCGCTGTCGAACCGGCGTTCAACAGCTCTTCCTTGAGCGCAAGATCGGTATCCGCATCCATGATGCGGTTCTCGTTGGGCCCCTTCTTGGCCGCTCACCCCATAATCCGGACTCTCACCCCAGTGGTCACCGCCACGATAGCCAAGTCCTCTCTCACCACTACCCGCCGTTTTCATCGTCCATGCCTGCCTCCCTTCGTCCCTACGTTTGCGCACTACTGCCGGTGTCCCGGAGTCCTCCCCGCGCAGACCTAACTTGTCTTCACCGTCATACACCTTGGTGTGTTCGAGGGCCTGGCATACACTCGTTCCTCCTCCATGTCTCCATCCAAAGCTCTTGGTAATTACCATTACGCCGGCTATCAGACGAAGCGGTTCCTTGTACGGTCAAAACTTCTACCAAACCCGATATCTCGACCCGAATCGTGACGACATGACATACCCCTAACCCCTGCCTCCACCGCGGAAAGTCAAAAAAAAGAGAAAGAGACCGGGGGGGGGAGGGGGGAAAGGCCTCGTTTAATTCTAAGGATGATGCTTCTCTTTTCTATTCTCACTGTTTTTGGTTGTTACCTTTTTTTTCCTCCTTTCTCTTCATATTGAAGCGAGAACAATGATAGCTTCTCACTGACCTTTTTCCAACTCGGCGATCGGTGGATGGAACGGTTATCATAGTATACCCCTGTTTTTGGTTTTGAGTGATTAATACTCTTTGCCACTGTTACCGCTCGATTCGTTCTCTCGCCAGACCTCCCCATCAGCGTACCTTCACACGACATGTATCCTTAATCTCTTTTTTCCCTTTAATCTTTTTCTCCCGTCTTCTCTTCCCCGGTTTTTCCTTGAACGTCTCGCTTTTTATCTGCTTTCTTGTTTGGTTATCTCAACTTTGTCAAGTTATTATTTCAACAATCTGCACATGATGACTGGATGAATAATTAAAACAAAAACGACTTGGGAGCTCGCACACCCTGGTGCTGACGGTCCGGAAAATTTTGGCAAAAAAAAGAAAGGTTTAAGGTGCATGGTTTGTCTGTAGGTCATTGATATTTAGCTCATAGATCCTAATTAATATGTCCTTGTTACAAATCGCCTCGGTGCTGTGTCGATTTCGTCATGTTGCCACCTGTGTCGTGGGCAACTCTTGAGCAAGTAATTATCGTTTGCGCCCGACAAGAGGACAGGTCGAGCTGAGATGTCCAGTGTTACAAGACATGCGGAGGATATACGGCCTAGGCATGGTGTCCCTCGCTGCTGAACTTGAGGAAGCTTCTTCCGCCTTGGAGTATTAATTACCGAGGACACGGAGGAGCTGGCGTGGCTTGAAAGGCTTGTGTCGGCTGTGTGGAGTTTGCGTAACTATCACGGCACACGAAGAGAACAGGAAGTAATTCGGGGTCGATCGCGTATGTACACCGTGGCAAAGTCACGGCGATATTATTCAAGGGTCCATACAAGATGAGGCCTTCTGTGCATGGGCTGGTAGTAATATGATCTATAAGTTCCTCGCGTTCGTTCAAAAAGAAGTCATTACATCCAGCTGGTGACCGAGATCTTGCTCGATTAGGCGTTCTGCCATGGAATCTTCCGGACTTGCGGGCTTATTTCGGTTATTCAGTGTTCGCTTGTGGCATTAGAGGACTTCTGTGTGCGCGCTACAAGCCGCGGCGTTCCTTGACATGCCAATAACAGGATCCTCTGCTGGAATATCTCATTCTACGTCAGGCCGGTCTAGGCAGGAAAGCCAAATTGGAACCTCCTCTTCGTCCCAGGAGATCAGGCTCCAGGAGCAGCTCAAGACCAAGCTCGAAGACCAAGCTCGAAGTCTACAAGCTGGCTCGAGCTGTCGAGCTGTCGAGCCGAACGGGCTGGAGGAGATGGCCAAGCATGACATTGAGCGGTCAGCACAGGGTCTCGATGTGTTTACCGTCATCGGCGCCGTCAAGGAGGCGTATCCTACTCCCGCCCGCGATGACGCGTGGTTCGACCACTGGATCAAGACCCTTACCAAGGAGGCATTTGCTGACCCGGCGCGGCTGATCTCCTCCAACAGCGCGTCTGTACGTGAATTTGGCGACCACGGGTCCGTGGTTAATATGCTATTCCGATGCATGCTCGAGACGTACGCAGACACGGTGGAATCCCTCTCCCAGCCGAACGGTAGTGCGCCGCTGGACCTTCGCGACGGCGAGTCGCACAGTATATCGGACAGCGGCGGCCGGCCCGGTGACCAGGGAGGCGAGAGCCGAGTCGACAAGGACAACGAGACGAACGACCACGCCGGCCGCATGTACACTCTGCCGGGTTCGGACGCCGAGGTCACTGGGAGGGCCAGCGATTCAGGGGTGCATGAACCCATGGATGACGGTGAACCTGAACCTGCTTGTGAGCCAGAACCTGCTCTTGAGCCTGAACCTGAGCCCGAGCCCGCGCCGCGCCCAAATTCAAGCTTGGAAATGGAGCGAGAAACGGGATGGCAAGCACCGAAGAGCAGGCACCATCCACCCTTGACCTGCCCAGGCCAGCTCCTGAAGAAGCAGTTCCCCAGGAAATTGCTCCCGCATCCGGACAGCCATTCAAGGTTGAGGACAATGATGCGTCCGCAGGCATTGCACAGAGCTCCAAGAAGAGCAAGAAGAAAAAGGAGGCAAGTTCTCCCCTTGCGAACCTCGGCATCTGCAACACAGCCTAGTTCTCTCAGGTCTGAGCCCAGGATAATTTTCTATTGTGTGATTGACAGAAAAAAAAATGTTATGAGCCCGCGCCTCAACCCGAGTTACCCGAGCCCACTCTCTCCGAAGAACCCAAGATAGTGGAACCTCTCCCGGTTGTGAATCGCCTCATAACGGAAAGCGTTGGATCTCCTCGGAGTGCGGTTGAAGAAGATGAGCCTCGGGATCCATGGAGCTTCTGGGGCGCCAAGAGGTCTCCAAGAACGAGGTTTTAATAGTTTTACCGTCCGTATTGTGGGTGAGAGGGTGGTTATATCGACACCACTTAATCATCTTTCCTTTGGAATCCTTTAATACCCTCGGAAATATCCCCCCCCCAAAAAAAAAAAAAAAATTTGACAAACTGGCCAGGGTATCTACTGGTCCGGACGCATGGAATGATCTAATAGTTTATAAACTCATACAGAGTATTTCAAGAAAAGGCTGTCATGCCGAGGTATTGAAACACCGCTCTATCCGCAGCATCCCACCGGGGCGCCCGTTTGGAGTCAAACAAGTACAAAAGAAAGAGAGGAAAAAAGGTCCTCGTTTGCACCTCGACCATTCGCTCACAAAAATAGCTTTGTTTTCTTTTCTTTTCTTTTTTTTTGTTCTGAACCCGGTGCCCTCAGAATATGACTTCCTTGGTAGTTGATCATTGAAGCTAGGGGAGGAACCACCGTTGCCTACCCCCCGTCCATCGCCATGCCAGAGCTCTCTCCTCATAGGGGTCCCTTCTCCACCTGGACTCTGGCGCCGGCTTTGAGATCGCTCGAGGCGCGGCTGGACGCGTCCGTCTCCCGCGCGGTGGCGGCGGCGGTACGGTCGGTGGCGCCTTCGTCCTCCTGGTCGAAGCCGGGGCCTCGTCCTCCTGGGCCCCGGTCGATCCGGCTGCCCCTGGAGCCCTCGTAGTGGACATGGACGTCGGTGGTGCGCATGATGCCGTTGTACGTCATGATCTCCTCCTCGGACCCGCTGGGGCTGACGCTGCGGCACTCGGTGTGCCCGCTCTTGGTCAGGTTCTTGAGCCGGATGCTGCCGCGGCGCCCGGAGGGGGCCCCGTCGTGGCGCGAGCCGGTGCCCGTCTGCATCCCGCCCTTGCCGCCCTTGCCGCCGTTGGCGGTCGCGGCGTGGACGGAGGCGCCGGCGCCCGAGAAGACGTAGGGCGAGTTGCTGTTCGGGTAGAGGTACTTGTTCTGCCCGTAGCGGGCGCTGCTGCCTCCGAAGAGGCCCGGCAGGAGGGAGCGGAACAGCGGGCGCAGCGCCGGCGCCGAGGCCGACACGATGGCCACGTTGGTCTCCACCACCGACAGGGTCACGGTGATATCGTGATATCGGTCCCCACCGGTTGGCGGCGCGTAGAAGAGCCGGATGACTCCGCGGAGCCGGACGATGCCGATGATGGTGACCCTGTTTTATCGGACGCGACCCTGCCCGTCAGTCACAATCTTTTGCGCATTCTCACCCCCCCCCCCCCCCCTTTTTCTCCCCCCTTCCCCCTCACTCTTTCTATGTTCAAATCGAACATGAAAAAAAAAAGATAGATAGATAGGGGCAGCACTCACACAAGACCGAGCGCAAAGATACCCAGGACGGCCATCTTGGCGGCCTTGGGCATCTTGAGACCCAAAAAGATCCAAAACGGCAGGGCGATGACGGCGATGTCGGTGAGGATGGTGATGGACGAGATGGTGACGTGGAACGAGTTGTCGACGCACCTCGTCTTGGGGTCGGCCTTGACGGCCATGTCCCAGTTGGCTTCGATGGGCAGACACTGCAGTACGGCGACGAGGAAGACGGCGATGGCCTGTAGGGCGTTAAATGTGTTGAGGAAGTAGATGGCGTACTTGACGCCCGGCTTCTGCCCGCCCAGGCGCAGCAGGAAACAGAGTACCGAGGCCTTGACGAAGGCCAGGATGGGGTTATAGAAGATCTGGGCCAGGTAGAACCACCACAAGCCCGGCGCCGGGTCGAACTGGGGCACATCCTTTTGACGCCAGCCAAAGTAGTTGAGCTTAATGTCTGTTCGGAAACGTCGTTCCCGTCTTAGTGGTCGGTCGAATCGACAAAACCTAGAGTGGAGGGGGAACAGAGCAACAGAGAAAAAGGGAAAACCGATTTGGGGAAGAGGGGTTTTGTCACGGCCTGGGCTTACACATGTAGAAGGGCCCGATCATCATCAGCGAAAAGATCATGGCGCAGGTGACGAGATAGTCGTCGAGACCCCATGTTCGCATCCGGAGGCGTGTGTACGCCCTGAGACTGTACGTGACGAACGCCAGAGCGGTGAAGAAAAAGATGACAAACAAGGCAGCCTGCTGCAAAGGCGGCGTTGGGATATCGAGCACGTTGCCGTGCTCGGGGCGGCGAGGTAGAAGAGGCGTCATGCTCGTCCCAGCATTGAAGATAAGAGAAAGTCGTGGGACAGAAACAACACCCAAGGTCAAGAAAGATCGGCGCCGCCCTGTGGGAACGATCGAAGCCCGCACGCGCCGGGGGGAGGTCGATCAGATATGTATGTGGAGAGAGGATTATCTATCGGAACCAAAACGGAGAACCGGCTCCCGTTATTAGGGAACCACGGCCGGGATGGTAGGCTATAAGGCGCCCAAACCCGGCCACATTATCCGATCTCACCGAAGATCGATCGACGAGCAAGGAGGATCCCGGTGTGGCGAGTTTGCGGAAAAAAAAGAAGAAAAAAAAAGAGAGAAAGAGAGAGACCGAGACTTGACTCAACGAAGCATGGTAAAATCATGTAATATACAATACCCCTCAGAGTGTGGCCGGTTTCTCCCAAAATCTTCTCGACCAGCGACAATGTAAAAGGCCAAACGGGGAGACGCAAAGAGCGAGGCCACACACCACACTAGTGTACGGAGTATGCATGTGCCTCTCTTCTCGTCAAAATACCCCTGAATCTACACTAAACCCAGCCATGGCAGCTGAGAAGCCTTGATCTCAGGACTTCTGGAGCAGCCAAGACAGCATAAGACCACTGATCCCAGGAGGCCGGTATACGCTGCAAGTTCCCCTGCGTCATGTTCCTTGTCGGCCTCCACCTGCGCGGTGGCCTTTAGTCTACAAGTAGTCTAGTGTGCGATTGGTGTTGGAGCTGTCGCGCCCTACTGAGGAATTTTTTTCCACCTTTGGGGTTGCGCTTTGACATTGACAAGAGGTGTTCTCCCCTCAGAGGATTCTTAGATGCAACGTCAGTACATCCGTACATATAACTATAACTACCTACCTACTATGTGCCAAGTGGCACAATCCGAGCTATAGTTAATTACATTAAAAAATGCACACTATAGCTTCCCCATGTCTTGACATGGCCATCTTGCTGCTGCTGCTTCGAGTAGTTGGCAACTTGTCTGAAATTCCACTATGAGGGTCTAGTGTCCCGCGTATCGAGCGCGAAGTCCGCTACGTTGAATCTCGTCTTGTTGCGTCCTTGGACAAGGCGATTTTCTGCAAGCGGAGAGACATTGGGGTTGAGGGGGGGTGGGGGGGGGGCCTCCTCGATTGGGAATATACTAGGTAACTAGTGAAGTCATTGACTCTCTCCGTCGTCCCCTTTAATGGAAGCTTCGGCCGCTACTTCCGTACTCCGAACTGGTGGAGGTTCAGGTAGAAAATTACCCCGACTTGATTCAGCTCCGTGCGCCACAGGGATGACCCTGCACACAGCGTGGCTTCTTACACAGATTTGCCGATCACTGCCCTTTGCGGTTGGCACGAGGCTTTGCACTGCTACCTTTCCACACGAAGGAAGAAAAGAACGAAAATAACAACAAACGAAAGACACGCCTTCCATTTCGTACTTGCTACGCACCGAAGCACATACCTTAGAGTACATCCGTGACGAATGACAAATGCTGCGAAATTGAACCGAGTGCTTGTTTGCCGATGTCCCAGCGGCGTTCTGTAGTACTCCGTATTTCACCAACCTAAATACTGTATTATTAGTTAGTACGCTAATACTACACAGTAGGGACGGTTTGCCCCTCCGGTTTGCCCCTTCCCCCCGCGCGGGGCAAATCTGTGCGACAGAGGCCCGAACGCTCTGCTGCCTGGCCTGACCATGCTCGAAATCAAACGTTAGTGCCGGAAAACTCGGGGGACGCAATTTCAAATACGAATGGCGTTGGTTGTTGATGGAGCATGCAGAGAGAGGGATGTCGCTACTTGCATGGAGGGCATTCCGTGACCTAAAACTGCGTCAACGTTTCTACTGTGTACGCTAGCCCAGATTAAGGACACAGTCTTCCTTGCCCACTTTCCGAAGCACGGATTGGGGGGGGGGGGGGGGGGGGGGGGGGGCGGGCAGTGGATAACGAAATCTCGGCGCCCTTCCGTTGCCCAGAGGGCCAGAACAGGCCGGAATGGAAACCTCGATTCATGCTAACGCGAAGATGTCTCTGTTCTTACTCTAGGAGGCTAAGCGGCAACCGGCCTCTCCATCGGCCCTCCTTCTCCTGTGGTGTAATCCGTACACTACTATGTAATATTGGGTCTGCTGGACCTGCAGAGTGCGTCACCAACTATGTATGTAATATTAGTGTACGCATGCGGTGGCAACCCCCATTTGCTTACATCCCAAGTGCCGCTGCCAGGGAGCCGGTACCGTCTCGATAGCCGAGGCCACGCCACGCCATGCATACATAGGTAGTTACGCAGTACCGAAGCGAGCTCGACATCTGCCGTGCCGCTCCCAGCGTGGTGGGTAGCGCCAATGATGCCAGCTCCATGCGCTCGGGAATTGTCGAGCAACCCTCTCTCTTATCGGGCCCCGACGGGAGAAGGCATGTCGGCAAGGGCGCACGGGAGTCCTCGAGTGACATTGATAACCATGGTGCCTGGCGTCTCAATCTCGAAGACAGAACAACGAGATGGGAAACTGATTTGGCCTGGCCTGATGCGAGGAGCAACAAAGTAGGCAAATCAAATGATTAGATGCACACGGGTATTCGCCATTTGTTGTCCTCAGTCCGTCGCTGTGGTCAGACTTGGTGAAGCCGGGAATGCGGGATATTATGAGCCTTCGCCTGGGTGTGCCTAGCCCAGGGTAGAGAAAAATAGCAACAAGCGCAAACTATTAGCGTACAAGTAACGTTGACCTGCGACCTTCACTTCGATTGAGGCGAATTCCGGGTCAATGTGTGCCGGGGGACCCACCGCATGCTTAGGTTGATTGGCTGGTTGGTAACTAATGTTATCAGAGTAGCAGAGAGTCCTACACTATGAATTCAGTCGGTTCAGTCGGCCTTGAAACGCCACAGCTCTTGCCTAAATTATCAAGGGTCACAAAACGGTTCGATGAGGCTTGGCCCGAGACCCTTGGTACTTTAAAGAAAAGGGGTCGCGGTCCAGGCCAATTGGAGTCGCAGCCGTGACGACCGACCCGACCGAACTCGCGTTGCGCTCCAAAAACGATGTACGTACGCCCTCCGTACATACTATACATACATACATACAAACAAACAAACAAACATACCATCGTACGTGTTATCCCTACTACTATCCTTTAGTGTGCATTTTGGGTGGGGATCAATCATAGAAGGTCGCCGTCGCGATTTGCTCGACCCCACATGGACCCGGATAGTATTGCCCATCCGGCTCCAATTCCAGGGATGCACACGTGGGATAAGACAAGGTCCGGCGGATCCCACGGCTCATGATTGGCGGTTCGGCAGCTCATCCGACGCCGACAGGCACAGGAGGGCAGCATACTCCCGCAGCCATATAATAGCCGCGACACGCTGCGGAACCAACATCGACACTTCCTCTCTCTTCTCTTCAGTCCGTGGAACAGCTCGACAAGCCCCTCGCTGATCTTGTCGTCCGCCATGGCTGTCCTCTCTCTTCAACGCGCCCTGCTGCTCGCAGGTGCCGCCCTTCCACTCGTTCAACAGGGCTTTGCCCAGACCATCAAGACTGAGGATGGGGAGGTCCTTCGTGAGTCGAGACCCATTGGCTTGACGGAGAAGAGCTCTTCCGTCGTACTTTTTTCTTCTTTGAAAAGCCGGGGACCACATGTGCTAACCTGCCCGATGCACAGCCGCCAACGAAATTACCGTCGCTCCGGCTGCCGAGCCTGTATCAGAAGACGATGAGATTGCGGCGCTCCAGCTGACCGACAATGTGTTGGCCAACCTCACGGCCCACGAGCTGACCGAAATCGAGCTCTTCCAGTTCGGCGACGACGCGGACGCCACCGATCCGACCCAGATTGCCAAGCGCACCGCTGTGGGCAGCTGCAAGACCTACCCGGGCGACTGGAAGTGGCCTTCGCGCCTCACCTGGAGCGTCTTCAACCTGCTGACCGGCGGCGCCCTCATCGAAACCGTCCCCATCGGTGCCGTCTGCTACCCTAACAGCGGCGTGTACAACGCCGCCAAGTGCGCCGACATCATCGAGCACTGGCAAGAGTCCGCCCCCCCTTTTTTTTTTCTCGTCCCTGTTCTGCCGCCCCTCGGCTTCGGGGTTGCGTCCTCTGGTCTGACGCACTGTGACCCTCCTTTCTAGCGAAGCCGACCCGACCTCCGTCATGTCTCCGCTCTTCCAGGGCGAGACGTGCATGCCGCAGAACGGCAACACGTCGCAGTGCACCCTGGGCGGCTTCCCCGCCTATGCCGTCAAGGCCACCAGCGTCTACCAGATCCAGCTGGCCGTCAACTTTGCCCGCTCGCTCAATCTGCGCCTCGTCGTCAAGAACACCGGCCACGATTTCCTCGGCAAGTCGTTGGGCTATGGCTCCCTCTCCATCTGGACCCACCACCTCAAGTCGATCCGCTTCCGGCAGTCCGTCAGGACGCCGTCGTACTCGGGCCCGGCCCTCGAGCTCGGCGCCGGCGTGACGGTGGGCGAGCTCTACGCGGCCGCCAACCAGTACGGCGTCACCGCCGTGGGCGGAGAGTGCAAGGGCGTCGGCGTCGCGGGCGGCTACCTCGCCGGCGGTGGCCACTCGCCCCTGTCGGGCAAGTACGGCCTCGGCTCTGACCAGGTGCTCAGCATCGACCTGGTGCTGCCCAACGGGCGCTTCGTCACCGCCAGCGAGACGGAGAATACCGACCTCTTCTGGGCCCTCCGCGGCGGCGGCGGCTCCACCTTCGGCGTCGTCACGTCCGTGACTGTCAAGGCGCACCCCAAGATGAAGTTCTCGGGCGTCACCTGGGTCATCAACTCGGGCAACGACACGGCCAACCCGGACGAGGTCTTCTGGCAGGCCATGTACGCCTACTGGTCCAAGTTCCCCGAGTACGCGGACCAGGAGGTCTATGGGTACGGCAACATCTTCCCGCGCGGCGCCCCCGGCTCGGGCTACGTGTGGACCATGCTCCCATGGATGGTGCCCAACAAGACGCTGTCCGAGTTCAAGGCGATGGTCAAGCCCCTCTTCGACGAGTGGACGGCCATGGGCTTCGAGTTCGAGCCCCAGTACTTTGAGCACGACAACTTCTACGACGCCTGGACGTCGCACTTCCCGACCGAGGTGGTGGCCAACTCGAACCTGCGCACCGCCTCGCGCCTCTTCCCTCGCTCGGCGTGGGACGACGATACCACCCGCATCGCCATGTTCGACGCCGTCCGGTCCGTGATCGAGGAGGGCTCGGCGCTGATCCAGTACAACATGAACCCCGCGGCGCCGGCGGGCACCCCGGCCAGCGGGGCCAACTCGCACTGGCGCGACGCCGTCTGGTTCGGCATCATGGGCACCGGCTGGGCGCCCGGCATCTCGCAGGAGGAGCTCGAGGCGGTGCAGCGCAAGATCACCGACGACTGGATGGGCCGGCTGCGGCCCTACGGCCCGGGCGGCTACGGCAACGAGGGCGACGTCATGGAGCCCAACTTTGGCGAGGCCTTCTTCGGCACCAACTACGACCGTCTGCTGCAGATCAAGCGCACGGTCGACCCCTACGACCTGTTCTGGGCCCCGACCGCCGTCGGCTCCGAGCGCTGGAAGATCGCCGGCCAGCCCGACTGGCTGACGCTGCAGACCGGCAAGCTGTGCAAGGTCTCCAACTGAGGAGGAGCTATTAGGAGGGAGGTGCGGAAGGACGTCGACGGGGATGGAATTGGCGTGCGCAGTCTGACTCTGGGGAGAAGGTATAATTATGTATAAAGTATCGGTAGATGTACAAACATCATAACCTTCATTTCACTCACTGTGAAGCAAAAGCGACGCCGCAATTGCCCGCTAGCAATTGCACCTTAAGTATGGCCGTAGGTATTCTGACACTCACCTAATTAGTGGGATCTCCTTCTGTTTGTTTGTAGGTAATGGTATGCGTAGTCAGTTCGTTTTCGGGAAAAAAAAAAAAAAAAAACTTCCTGAAATATGGCACCGCCATGGACGTTTTTTTGTTATCTCTTCTGCGCCGTGACGTGGGTGTGCGAAACTGCCTGCAAGTGCGGCGATCACGTTAACAAGGCCGATGGGTTGCAAAAATTTGTGCTCGGTTGGAGGGCGAGAGAGACGGCGAGAGATTTCAGACTGCGGTGGGCACCGAATAAAGAGTACATACACAGGGCGGGAAAGTACGGATGACAGTACCTGCCTTCCCTGTTGGGGCATGTTGTGCGGGGAGGCCATAGCAGCGATCGAAGTGTTTGCCTCACTCTGGCAACTGCTTTCCTTCCTAAAGAAGGTATTGCCAATGTCTTAAAATCACGTTTGTGGCTCACTAAGTACAATCTAAGCACGGTAGGTACCTTACCTATTCGGCACCCCCAGGTTGACTACTCAACGCCACACAGCACAATTTCGTCTCCTGTTTGCCTCGGAGTTGTCACCACAAAACTACCATCTCGGGAGTAGGCCAGCATCAACTTAACGGTTGTATAGTGTAGCGGTTATCACTCCGGATTCTGATCTTCTCAGGACATTCCGGCAACCCCGGTTCGATTCCGGGTACGACCTAAACTGCCTGTTTTTTCGTTTTGGCTTTCTCTTCTCTTCCTTTTTTATGCCACCACAAGTGGCCGTATCCCTGGGAACGGTGGAGATGGGAAATCTCTGATGCGGGGGTTTACTTTGACCCACCTCCCGATACTCGGAGCGCATAAGCCATGGGGTTCGGCTTCTTGGGAAGCCCCGCGGATCGCGCCAGGCCGGGACGGGGAGGCCCCGGTCAAATAGTCTGGACTATTGAATTTTTTTAACGTCGTCACAATCAAGAGGCTGTCGTCGGAAGAACATTACCGGAACAAGGCGAAACCGATTTCGGGACTATGACATCTTTCCCGTACTGAACGACTGAATTGCTGTAATCACTTTAACGATGCGCGGTGAACAACAAGGCCAATCAGATCGGACCCCACATTACCAATCATTTCCTAATTAACTACCGCGTCGTCGGCAACTCGCCGCAGAAGCGACCGAGAAGCACAAGCTCCTGCTGCACGTAGCGGGCAGGCGAAGGGCGTCGATGCGGGCCGCCGTAGGCTAAGGTATCATAGCCTGCGAAATGAAGGGTACCACATCCAAACTCCGTGACTACTTCTCCTCGGCATGGCGGAGCGACCCGGCGGAGCGCAAGCTTGTGCGCAAGATTGATTTTTTCATCTTGACATTCTGCTGTTTAAGCTACTTTCTTAACTATGTAAGTCTATTTCTTGACCGGTGCCAAGAATCCTTGTGGGAGTGAGAAGGGGAAATTATTATACTCCAGACTCACCGGGTAGTTCTAGCTTGACCGCACAAACCTCGCCAATGCCTATGTCTCGGGCATGAAGGAGGACCTGAACTTCAAGGGAAACCAGTTAAACCAGATCAATACGTGTTTCACTGTTGGGTAAGATTGAGCCTCGTCTCAAAAAAAGCTCCGCCACAGGCTACCTTAGCCTTCGTGCCACATTCCTAACCTTATCCAGCTACGTCCTCGGCCAGATCCCCTCCAACCTCAGCCTGTACTATGTGAAGCCACGTTACTTCTTCCCGGCCATGATGACCGTCTGGGCGGGGCTAACCATGGTCACTGCCTCGACTCACACGCCCGGGGCCGTAATGGCCATCCGCTTCTTCCAGGGCATCGCCGAGGCGAGCACCTTCGTCGGGACACACTACGTCCTGGGGTCCTGGTACACGGAGCGCGAGCTGGGAAAGCGCAGCGGCATATTCACCGCCTCGGGCCTGGCGGGCACCATGATCGGCGGGTTCATCCAGAGCGGCATATACACGAGCATGGATAACCGCCACGGCCTCCGCGGTTGGCGCTGGTTGTTCCTCATTGACGGCATCATCACCTTACCCGTGGCCCTGTACGGCTTCCTCCTCTTCCCCGACACCCCGGCCACCACGGCCGCACCTTACCTCACCCCAGCCGAGCGCGAGCTCGCCGTATCCCGACTTAGACAGCACGGACACTTGCTCGACCCCGACCACGAGCCTGACCGCGAGCACGACGACCAGCACGGCGACCAACACGGCGACGACTCGCCCCCCCAATCACCAGCACAGCACCGAGAACCAGAGCAGCAGGACCGACAACAAGAGACGACGACGGCCACGACCACAACCACCTCCCCGTTGTCGTGGGCTTTCGCCAAGCGCGTCCTCGCCTCCCACGAGTGGTGGGGCTTCGTCGTGCTGTGGATTCTGGCCGGCGAGACCGAGTCCTTCTCCTCCAACGCGCTGCTCGCGCTCTACATGAAGAGCTCCCCATTTACCTCGTACACCGTCAGCCAGCTCAACAACTACCCGACGGGCGTCCCGGCCGTCGGTATCGTCTCGACCCTCTTCTGGGCAGCCCTGACGGATTTCCTCGGCGGGAAGAGATACCTGGTCGGCTACTTCATCGGCGTCACGGGCGTGGCCACGAGCGCCATGATCCTGGGCGCCAAGGGCATGACGGAGCGCGACCCGCCGCGGGGCGGCGGCCGGGCGGCGGCAGTCGTGTTCGCCGCCTACTACTGGGCCGGCACCGTCTATGCCTGCCAGGCGACCTTCTTCGCCTGGGCCAACGATGCCACCAGGCACAGGGAGCCCGTCTTCCGCTCCGTCGTGCTGGCGGGTATGAACCTCGGGAGCAACGCGGTGAACGCGTGGTGGAGCATCGTGTTTTACGGCGCCAGCATGGCGCCCTGGTTCGAGGTGAGCAAGCAACCCACGGCCCTTAATTAATTATTAGACGGCTGTTCCGATCTGTCGTCTGTCCGAACCGACTATGAGACAATCCGAAATGGTCTGACCCGACTGGCTGACTGGTTGGTTGTATTTAGAGGGGAATGTACGCCATGATCGCCACGTCGTTGGCTCTTGCGGTCTGGACCGCCGGCTTGTCGTTTGTCATTTGGAGGGCCGCGAGAAAGCGGCGACTGCGAGCTGCGACGAGTCATACGCACGAGCAGCCAGGAAAGGCGCCAAAGTCTGGGTAATTAGAGAAAGTTTGTCTCGATAGTCTAATTACCTATAGGTACTCCCGAATAACATCTGTAGATATCGGAATAAGAATATAGGTTTGCTCACGTTATCGTGGCGTACCTCTGCTGCCATTGATTACCTAGGTGCTAAAATTATAATAAACTAAGGTAGGATAATTAGTTTGATGAAGCCCTGTGAGAAGGCGAGGGTGAGAGGTGTCAGGTAAGGGACGGATTCTAAATATAGCGACGTAAATCTATGATATCGAATTGCCTGGAGTACGCCAGATGCTGTAGTTAATGTTTCTATCTCGGTATAAAAATGTCTTTGCGCGTCTTGTGGAGACTCTTCAATGCACGTTAAAAGGGTGCTTCATCAAGGTGGCGGTGTAGAAAGCATTTAAACATATGCCTGATGTTTAAGAACCTGACGCAACCGAGGTTCTAATTAACTCTACACTCGGAGGAAGGTATGCCAGCATATCAGCTTCTTGGCAAACTTTCTTCTCTGCCAGTTCATCATTTCGCTGCTGCTCTACCTTTAATATGTGGTCCAAAGGCCTCAGCCGTCGCTCAAGTCAGTTGGAAGCCGGCAACGTTGCGGAACGAGGATGCGAGGCGCCCTTTCATCATACGAAATCTGTGCAGGAAAGACAGGCAAGTGGATTCTCGAGCTCTGCGTATAACATCCTGCCACCCAGACAAGGGTAATTCTTTTGCTGAGGGGAGAAGTTTGATGGTTTGCACCGCAACCAGGAACTTGAATACGAAATCAAGCAGTATCTGCCTTGCGATATATTATTACGATTAGTCTCGAGTCAGTGAGAATGGAGACGAGGCTTTCGACAATTTACAAACATCTTGTCCACGTTATCATACATCTGCCAATAAGAGACACAGGAGTCTTGTTCGTCTGAGGTCCTAATTCTGAATCTTGAATCTTACCTATCTAGTCATGGGAAGGCCGAGGAAGAGCAAATCTGGACATGATACTTGACGTGAGAAGTAATCATCAAGGGCCCTTGATATGGACAGGGTGATGTGATGTGATTGAAGAACCCAATTGATTTCTGCCAATTCGTCTAAAGTGGCGCCATTAAGCTGCTGGCCCCTGCGATTTTTGCTGCGCTATGTAGGCCTGCACCTTGGGAAAGAAGTCCTTGATAACAACCGAGTCAAACATCTCCTCGATCTTGGTTACCTTCTCGCCGCTTTCGTCAAACCAGACAAAGAGAGCATGCTCATTGCTGTAGGGCCCGATCGGCGTGTCGGCCTTGGAGAGGGCATAGATAGCAGCCTTGCCCTGGGCCGCGTCGTGGACGACGTTGTGTACTGTAAGCTACAATCGGATGCCCCGTTAGGACGGCTCTTTCAGACACACTTGTTGTCCAACCCCTTCTTCCCCTCCCCCCCCAAAAAAAAAAAAAAAAAAGCTCCCTGCGGGTCACAAATAGAACGCCGAGTGCGACTCCTACCTCGAAGTTGGACATAAGACCCATGAGAAGCGGGAGGAATTTCTCCGTCTCTGGCCGCGAGCGAAGCGGCATCCCCGCACTGAAGGGCAATGTCCTCATGGTGCAGTTGTCGGTCCAGGAGGTGAAGAAGTTGGCCGGACTCCACTGCTTCCAGGCCTCGATGAAGTTGTCAAGCGTTGCCGCTTGGATTGCGGCCGGGGCAGGCATCGCGTGGTTGGGGGCGGGATGCTTGGCCGTGAATTGCAAGGTATCAATCAATCAATCCCTCAGAGAACCGTCCGGATGAGCGGCTAGCACGAGCGTTAGGTAAGTAGGTAAGGTCCCTTTATGTATTAATATGTATAATTATACAGTAATTACAGTAATTATAAGATAATTAAGCCAAATTTACCAAATACGTGCAGCAAAGTTGCTTTTTTCCCTCGCCGTTTGACCGTTATTGTCCCATCACTACTAAAACATTCCGAGACTAGCAATGTCTCCTTCTCGGACAAGAATGGTTTAATGAATCCGTCCCAGGCCCGTGATCCCCGTGTTGGGTCGAGGACTTCGGGTGATACAGGCGGCGGAGTTGCCGATTCAAGTCAGCAACACTTCGGGCGATTTGCGGCCAGGATTCCGATCCTGCCGCTCGCTCCACGCACGTTGCTACCGCCGCACGCTAATTTTACTTCCCTCTCCCTTGTTTAGTGCAAAGCTGTCGGGGACTAGCCTCCAATCAAATAGTTGTTATACAGCCTCGAATCGGTGGCGGAAATAGTAAGGAAGGGTTGAAGTTCAAGCCTCTTTTCGAGTGTGGAAGTGGCACGGACGGTCTAATAATACGGAACCTGCCTGATGTTCAGATTCAGAGTAGCTAAAGACACACTCACAGCTTCTAGAAGGGCGGGGGAACATGACGATTAATATTCAATCCGAATCACGCAATGATGCTCAGCGCCGTAACGGTGAAGATTGCGAGAGTGTACCAGGGGAACTGGCACGCAGGGATGCTAACGAGCGCATAAACTGTTACGGCCCCTTCATCTGCCTTGGACAAGCAAAAAGTGTCTCGTATTATTAATTATATGCACTGACGGGTAGGTCCCTCGGTACTAAAGCGTTCTTAAGTAAGAATGAGAGGAGAGAAAAACAATTACAGAGTAGGTTTCCACATTTGTGTGCACCGTCAGTGTCACAAAGATGGTACCCGATATGGCGGAACGTCCCAAGTGTTGGTGTTTGCTTGGTCGCAAGGGATGTGACGTTGCTTGTCTGTATGCAGTGGAGGTAACCGTTGGGATGATGACATTGATTATTACTTAGGATTTCCCAAAATCATTCGCACACGCACTGTGGCCAGGGAGCACTGTATGAAGGTTATCCGTCACCTTGCATGATGTTGCATGGTTTCATGTTCTTTTTTCTTCTTTTTCTTCCTTAGGGTCCTTTTGGGGGGGAGGGGATGGATGTGCTCTCAAACTTGGATTTCACCGATTTGGGGGACTACCTATGCTACCCTAATTAACATCTAATTACACTAGCTAGACTATGTAGTAAGGTACTGTCTGTACCTTATCTGCCCGTCACGTAATAGTAGCTTACTGGGTCAAGTCCGGAAGTTCGGCCCAGGCGAGATCGAAACCGGCGCCAAACACCCACTTCTTGGACAGCAGCCGGTTGGGCTCGTCGATGATCTCGGCGGTACCGTCGTAGCACAACTGGGCCGTCTTGAGCCACATGTCGCCACGGACGGGGAAGTAGTCGGCGGCGCCGGGCGCCTGCTCGAGCGGCTTCAACACGTCCTCGCCGTTCTTGAGGGCGCGGATGAACTTGACGATGTGGCCGTCGTCGTGCACCTCGTTGGCGGCGCGGTACAGCTCCTTCCAGCCCATGCCCTTGCTCAGGGTGGGCCGGTACTGGTCGAGCACTCCGGCGCGCAGCTCGGGCGCCGCGTTGGCGGCGTACCAGGCCAGGTCGATGCGCCCCTTCCACTCGACCAGGCGGGCCTTGTTCTCGATCGAGATCCAGTCCTGGCGCACCAGGACGTCGACGGCGAGGGCCGAGGTGACCATGTGCAAGTAGAAGAAGTCCACCTTGGGCACCTTGCCGGCCTTCTGCGCGGCCGTGGTGAAGGCGGAGCAGCTGATGACCTCGGCCAGCGCGCGCTGCAGGCTGTCGGGCGTGACCTGGAACTGCGCGGCGATGGGCACCAGCTCGTCCGCGGCGCGCTGGATCATGCCCTGGCCGCGGAAGGGCCCGTCCTGCAGGCGGGCGGCGGCGCGGATCTTCGCGTTGTCCCGCACGGCCTTGTACAACTCGACGAGCGGCTTGGGCGAGACGGTGCCGGAGCGGGCGAGCGCCTCGCCGCGGCGGAAGAAGTCGGTCCAGACGAGGCCGGGGTGGTGCGAGGCCGCCTGCGCCAGGCCCTCGGCGACGATGCTGGGCTGGTGGAACTCGACGCCGAAGGCCAGGTGGATGAGCGGGTGGTAGAGACCCTCGTAGAGCTGGGCGAAGACGTTCTCGGCGACGGGGGTGCCGGCGAAGCAGTACTCGTCGACGACGGCCTGCCAGCCCTTCTTCTCGATCTCGCGCTCGAAGAAGACGAGGAAGTTGGTGTACTCGGGGATCTTGACCATGCGGGACAGGAAGACGTCCGGGTCGGCCAGCGAGCCGATCGACCCGGGGGCTAGCGGGGGCAGGGGACGCTGCAGGATTTCGCCGTCGTCGTAAGCGCGGCGCAGTTGATCGGGCCCCCCGCCCATGGCCAGGATTGTGAGCAGGCTGTGGGGGATGTGGTTGTGGCCGGCGATGTCCTGGAAGTACATGTGCCACTCGTCATGGTTCTTCTGCAGGAGCTCGTTAGCGACCTCGAGCGCGCCGGCGGCGAGGCCGTCGTCGATACGAGCGATGCCCAGGTGGTCGGGCGAGAGGCGGACCTGGGAGGCCACAGTCGTCATCTTGTCGGAAAACGGAAAGGGACGGGACGGGAAATGGCAGCGTTCGTATTGGTCAATAGCGGTTCAGGGCTGGTCCTGTCTTGAAGGAATCTCTAATCTTACCAGGAACTTTTCTAAACTGGGCCCCATTTTATACCTTGTCCCGCTTTGTGCCACGCGCTATTTGCTTTTACCCCGAAAGCCAGCTTACACATCTAACCTTGCCTTACACACACGCTTAGGTACATTTCGGTCTCCGAACGGAGCTGAACATGCAGCCCCCATTTCTGCCTACCACGGAGGCGCATTAAGCCGCCTCAGACGACTGCGGCTCGCTGAGCCTCATGACCGCCTGCCCGCTATTGGTGATGCTTATCAACCTACGGGGCCATCCTCTCATACTCTATCGACTGGAAAAAATCGTCAACTATTTGCGGCAAAGCTGTAATCCCGCTGACCAGGTATCCCTGTGTATCGCTGTGTATCCCTGTTTGGCGACGACGAGTGTGGCGATGCTCCATCCATCATCCACACAAACACCTTGCAAATCAGGGGTCATCAGGAGTCAGTATCATTATCTCATCCGATCAGGCAGCCTCATTGTCGAGCGACCAGGACGACTACTTAATGCCATGATGCTCTCGTCCCACCGCCCTACTCAGGGGCTCTTTCTCTCGTTCCCAAGCGTCTATCGTTCATCGCCATCGCCTGCTACACTTGGCCAAAGTTTGCCTTCTCCGCCTCCTCCTCCTCCTCTTCCTCATGCCTGTCTCCGTCCTTCGTTTTCTCGCTCTGGCCGGGACGGCCGTGGGGGGTCTGACGACCAAGCCCAAGGACAGTCCGTCATGCCGGGTCCTCCCCGGGGATGCTGCTTGGCCCAGCACCAGCGACTGGGCCAAGCTGAACAAGACACTCAACGGCCATCTGATCGCCACCGTTCCGCAGGCCGCCGTGTGCCACAAATCTCCGTTGGGACAGTATGATGCCCAAGCTTGCGAACAGCTCAAGAGCAGCTGGGACATTTCGACAATCACTCAGTGAGTGCCCCCCCCCTTTTTTTCTTCCCTCCCGCGCTCACATGGCACTTCCGACCCAAATCTATAGCGTGGCTAAACTGACAATTCATTGTGATTCAGCGTCAATGCCCCGGGCGACGTTCTCAGCCAGAACTTCCAGAACTATTCTTGCGTGCCGTTCACAGACCCGTCTCAGCCGTGTCAGCTGGGCAACTACCCCAGCTATGTTGTCAATGTCACGGGCGCGGCCGACGTGCAGGCCGCCTTGAAGTTTGCGCAGAAGCACAATGTGCGGATCGTCATCAAGAACACGGGTCACGAGTAAGTAGTATTACATATAATTACCTGTATGTACATACGTATATCAGCCCCTGATTATTAACGCCATTTTGCTACTAGCTATCTCGGCAAGTCCACCGGCAAGGGCGCCCTCTCCCTCTGGATGCACAACCTCAAGAGCACCAAGTTCATCAAGAATTACAAGGCGCCCTACTACAAGGGCCCCGCCGCCAAGCTGGGCGCCGGCGTCGAGGGGTTCGAGGCGTACGCGATGGCCAACTCGACGGGCCACCGGATCGTGGGCGGCACGTGCCCGACGGTGGGCATCGTCGGCGGCTACACCCAGGGCGGAGGACACTCGATCCTCTCGAGCTCGTACGGGGTCGCGGCCGACAACGTGCTCGAGTGGGAGGTGGTGACGGCGGACGGGAGGCACCTGGTGGCGACGCCGACGCGGAACTCGGACCTGTACTGGGCGCTGAGCGGCGGCGGCGGCGGCACCTTCGCCGTCGTGCTCTCCATGACGGCGCGGCTGCACAGGGACGGCATCGTCGGCGGCACGGTGCTCGGCTTCGACGACAGCGCCGTCGGCAACGAGGTCTACTGGGAGGCGGTGGCGGCCTTCCACGCGCTGCTGCCCGACTTCCTGGACGGCGGCAACTCCTTCACCTACTCGCTGGGCAACAACTCGCTGACCGCGTACGGCACCATGCCGGGGGCCGACCGGGACGCGGTCGACCGGCTGCTCAAGCCGTTCCTGGACGACCTGGCGTCGCGGGGGATCACGCCGGTGGTGCAGCCGCGGGTGTCGACCAACTACTACGACCACTTCTTCACGTACCTGGGGCCCGCCCCCTACGGCAACGCCGCCTACTTCCCCTTCACCAACAGCCGCATCATCCCGCGCTCGCTCGTCACGGACCCGGAGAGCAACGCGGTGGTGACGGAGCTGTTCCGCAACATCTCGCAGGTGCCCGCCTTCTCGCCCTTCTACTGCGACAGCTTCAGCGTCGCCGACAAGCCGCACCCGGACAACTCGCTGCACCCGGCCTGGCGCACGGGCATGCTGCTGTGCGCCCCCGGCGGCTCGTGGGACTGGGACGCGAGCCCGGAGGAGATGGCCGCGCGGGACCGCTACGCCGCCGAGACGCTGCAGCCCATGATGGACGCGGCCACGCCCGGCGGCAGCGTCTACCTCAACGAGGCCAACCACCTGTACGCCAACTGGAAGGAGAGCTTCTACGGCGACAACTACGCCCGCCTGCTGCGCGTCAAGAAAAAGTACGACCCCAACTCGGTCTTCTACGCCAAGACGGCCGTCGGCAGCGAGGCGTGGGCCGTCGACGCCACCGGCAGGCTCTGTCGCGCCTGAGAGCCTTTTTTTTCTTTCTCGGTGACCCCCCTGTACGTGGGATCATACACTGTGTAAAGTAGAAAGACAGGTTAAGACATGGGGGGAGAAAGGGGGGGGGGGGTTCCAGGGGGGGGGGGTTCCAGGGGGGAGTTGAGGATTGTGGGGGCGGAACGTCGGGCGGGCCCCCGGGATGGTGGTATTAGTGTATTTTCCACATAGATTTAGTAGAGGCTCGGGCTATTTAATTTGATTTCCTTTTTCAAACACAGGCATACACACATACATACATACCTACGTACATACATACACACCGGGCGTGCGTCGCTTATTTTCAGGGCATGTGGACTGAGTACTACTGTCTGGATGTAATCCGCCCACATAATTAGTTATAGATTACCTACATAATCTGGACGAGACTCCGTAGTACCCGACTATTCCGTACGCAGTCTATTGCGTAATAGTACAGTACACAGGTATGTACAGTAGAGTGCATACGTTGCTCCGTCATAAACTCGGCGTCTAATTTTCCTACTTGACCTGAACCCATCCGTGCACGAGGTGTAAAAATGGGAAACGCAAAAGCGACCATTCTGATACTAAACAAGCCTCATTACGGGATCCTCATCATCATCATCATCATGCCGCCCCGCCGTCCAACGTGATAACCTTGCCATTGATCCATTCGCCCTCGTTGCTGGCGAGGAAGCCGACGACGTTGGCCACGTCCTGCGGGAACCCGTTGCGATGCAGGGGCGAGGCGTGGGCGGCCATCTGCTGACGCTCCTCGGGGCTGTACTTCTCGCCGTCGGGGATGTAGTGCTGCGACACGGCGTGGAACATGTCGGTGACGGTGCCGCCCGGGGCGACCGCGTTGACGGTGATCTTCTTGTCGCCGCAGTCCTTGCTGAGGATGCGGACGAAGGAGTCGATGGCGCCCTTGGAGCCCGAGTAGAGCGAGTGGCGCGGCACGCTGAAGTCGCGCGACGTGTTGGACGAGGTGAGGATGATGCGCCCGCCCTCGCGCAGGACGCGGTAGGCCTCGCGCGCGACGAAGAACTGGCCGCGCGTGTTGAGGCTGAACACGCGGTCGAACTCCTCCTCGGTCACGTCCTTGAGGTGGCCGAAGCTGACGACGCCCGAGTTGCTGACGGCGATGTCGAGGCCGCCAAAGTGCGCCACGGCCTCGTCGAACAGCCGCGCCGTCTGCGAGACGTGTCGCACGTCGGCCTGGATGGCGATCGCGTCCGAGCCCAGCCTCTTGATCTCGGCCACCACCTTGGCCGCGTGCTCGGCCGAGTTCGCGTAGTTGACGACGACTTTCGCGCCCAGCCGGCCCAGGTGAATCGCGATGGCCGCTCCGATGCCGCGGCCCGAACCCGTGACGAGCGCCACCTTGCCATCGAGCCGGCCGGGGACGTACGGAGTCGCCATGGCTTGCTACGAAAGAAAATGGACCTTGGTGCAGATAAATCGAGAGTGGTAAACGGTGGCCACAGGGTTGATGGATCAATCAATTAACCAGCGGAGCGTCTTGCTTCAGTATACCTTGATTCTGTAATTAATTATTCCAGCTTTTAATCCAAGGAGCATTTTATGCTGGCTTCGTTCATTAATGATAATTCCTACTATTAATTGTCGCATTCAACCCCCCGACGCGGACATCGACTCTCTCATGGACCGGCTCGATGGGCGTACCGGGCGGTAATTATCGGAAGTTGCAAGTTGCGACGGGTCTCGGGCCATTGATGTTGTTGTGTTTCGGGTCATTCAACGGGCATCCCGCTTCCCGCCGTTTTTTTTTTTTTTTTTTTTTTTTTTTTTTTTTTTTTTTTTTTTTTTTGGGGGGGGGGGGGGGGGGGGGGGGAGTTCGAGGATTCCCTCCCGTTTTTTCTCTGCCCCCGGCTGTTTCGAACCGGAACAAAGACGGCCTGTGGTCACGGTCGTTTGAACAATTCTACATCCACAACAACAAAGCGCAAGACCGATGAATTAGAGTGAATTGCTGAATGCCTCTACCGCATCTGTCATATAATCATTTATGGTCTTCGAAATCTAGATTCGACCACGATTTAACACCCATTTTGGGGAAGGCCAAACCAATCCGATCCTGTATTCTCACAGCACACAGAATGCCCGAGAACACATACACGCCGCCGCCTTACGAGGGTCAGTTTATTTTGGAGTCCATGGCGGTCGGCTAGGATTAAATGAACCAAGGGGAGCTGGGGGCTAACACTATAAGGGGGGTGATCACAGATATCATTGGCTGCCAAGCCGCAATCTTTGAGTGGGCCGAGAGTTTCGACTCCAAAGATTGGGATCGCCTTTCGAAAGCCGTTGCTCCGACCCTCTACGTACGTGACTTGAATTTCCAACATGATGACCCCTCCCCCCCTCCCCCCCCGACGAAAAAAAAAAAAAAAACAACAAGAAGAGAGAAAAGCTAACATGGAAGGCAATGATAGGTTGATTACCGGGCAGTCATGGGCCAACTGTGGGAGTCCATGCCGGCCGAGCAGTTCGTGGCCATGGCGTCGAACGAGAAGTTCCTCGGCAACCGGCGCATCAAGACTCAGCACTTCATCGGCGCGGGGAAGTGGGTGCGCACCGGCGAGGGCCAGATCACGGGCTACCACCAGATGCGCGTGGCTCACCAGAAGTACGAGGACGACGAGTTGACCAAGGTGCGCTATGCGGGACACGCCCACGGCAAGGCGACGGTGCAGTACCGCAAGGTCGATGGCGTCTGGAAGTTTGCCGGTCTCACGCCGGACATCCGGTGGACAGAGCACGACTATGACAAGATATTCCAGGACGACTAATTCGAACAACCAAGCATACCTCTCGATAATTTGATAGAGAATGAACTGCGATATATCTTGGACCCAAAATGCTGCTTAAGTTATGTTCTATTGAATAAGTCCTCATGTCTTCCATTCACTTGTTAGTACGGACTCCTCCGTATTTCTTTATTAATTCAAAAAGCTGGATTTGGAGTGCCGGCTTACGACTTACACTATTGCAGTAATTAGTATCTTAGTGTAACGTAGGTAAGATACTGTACAGAACTGTATGTATGTATAGTAAGTAATAATAAATACGGTAAATCCGACATGCTCAATAGCTACCCGACTACACGGTAAAAGACGGAGCAAACGCTTCACACCTAATCAAGCAGTGTCTAAACTCAAAGCGTTCTAGGGCCATAGTGTATGGGTTAAGCCCGTGTTGCTAGAATCAATTTGACGGGATAATAGCCCCGCACGCGCTTCCCCTCTGCAAGGAGCTCGTCCAGCTCCTTGTACAGATCCGCCAGGGACTCGGGGAATTGTGACACGAATGGAAACGATCCAAAGTGCTCCTTGACCCCGGCCAGGTCCGTCTCGAAGCCCCAGCCTTCCAGCTCCTCCTCCCACGTCTCGACGTCGTCTGGCCCAACATGGCTGGGCTCCATGTTTCGGTGCGCCTCTTCCGGGGGAAGGATCCCTTGAATGCCGCCCTGGCCCATGTTGATATTGATCCGCCGGGTGCCTGGGCGAAAAAGGGCTGAATCTGTGGGCGCCACATTGTACGTGTCCTGGGTGCGAGCCATGATCCGGGCCGTCCGGTCGGGCTCCTCGGCCATCGAGAGGAGCCGGCGGCCGCCCTGGTGGCTGATGCGGGCCCAGAGATCCTGCAATCTCGCGTCGTAGAAGCGGGCGGGCCCGAACGCGGCGGCCGCAAAGGTCCCGCCGGTCCGCAGCTGGCGCGCGAGCGTGGCCATGGCGGCGTCCTGGGGCTCGGCAAAGTGCATCACGTTAGTCGCAAAGATCATGTCGACGCTGCCGGCGGCTATGTCGTCGGCCTCTTCCAGCCGCGAGACGCGGAAGCTGAATCCGTCCTTGCCGCGGAGGCGCTCGCGCGCCAGCTCGACGTTCTCGGCCACAACGTCCGAGACGATGACGTGGTCGAACCGCGTCCGCAGGACCGCAGCGTACGGCCCGTTGCCCGCCCCGACGTCGTGCACTGTGCCGAAGGTTCCGCCCTTGGCCTGGTGGTACTCGAAGATGCGGGCGAAGAAAGTGTCGGGCACCCGCGGCCGGCCGCGGAGGTAATTGTCCCAGAATTTGTCCCCCCGGGCAAAGATCTCGTCGTTCTGATGCATGACTTCTGACGGGTTAACAAACAACAGAACAAGAAAGAAAGAAAAAAGGCAGCAGAGGGTATAATGGTATTAGTTACTTGAACGCAAAAAAATAGGCAAGCTTGGTTTTGTTTATAAATAATATGCATAGGTAATAATCATAATAATATTTATCAACCTCAACAAGCCTGATACTTCACGACAAGAACCAAGACGAGGCCGTCGGGTGCCCGCAGCTTGTTGATGACGGTGAGCTTTCCGAATCCGTCACCCAGCGAGTTTATTATGCCCAGCAGGTCCGCAAGTTCCACGGCGCCCCGGTTAGATAGTTGAAACATGCTGAGATCGCGGGCGCGGGCCACGGCCTCGACCTCGGGGTTCGGCATACTGCCGGGCTCGGGGAGTACATCTGCCGTCAGGACGAGCATGATGCCCCGGCTTGCGCGAAGCAGGCCGACGTACTCGTCGAGCTGGGTGCGGAGGGTGCGGCCGCCCTCCACCCCGCCGCCCGACGGGGGAGGCGGTGTGAGGTGGATGATGTAGGCGGCCGCATCCGTTATTGGCTGCGGCATGCCCGCCGCGCGGTACGTTACGGTCACCCCGGGGTGATTTGCGCCCGAGCCGGATCCCGAGGAGCTGGGCGAGCCCTCTTGCGGGGGAGGAGCCAGGTGGTCCGCCACCTCGTCTTGGCCGAAGAAGCCCGATAATATCCCATTCCACATGCTGACGGGAGCGGGCGACGGTGATGGCTGCTGCTGGGCCTTCCTGTCAATCTGCACCACCAGGCGGAGGTTTGGGCAGTGGTGTGCCAGGGCCCTCGCCAGTGAGGCAGAATGCGCACCGACCTGCCTCTTTCGGTCAGTTTGTGCGACAACGTGATTTGATAAAGGTATGGCGTGTATGTAAGTATGTAATGTAAGATGTGTATGCAGGTAAGGTATGTTAAAACAAACATTCCAGAAAATACGGAACATTTCTGTGTTGTGAAACCAGCCGACCCTTGTCTCTCGACATCTTCCGCGAGTCCGCTTACCTCGACGACACATGCATTGCCCAGATTCGACCAGCTGAGCCGCAGGAGTGCATTGACAACCTCGCTCTCACCATGTGACCCGGACAGGTGTGCGAGATATGCTGACCACCCGCGGCGCATTCTGGACCGCTCCCGGTCCGCTCCGTGGGAGGAAGGGTCCTGCGTCGCAAAGGCCAGATCGAAGGCGCCGTCAGCGGCCGCGGCCACCGCAACGCCAGCGCCAGCGCCAGTGGGGTTGGCGGCAGAAGCACCGCCGAATCGGTGCGTCGCAAACGACATTTGCAGCGCCGCCGGGGCCGCGCACTCAGCCATGAAGACGGTGGCGTCCAGCAGGGACTGGTTCGTAATGAATTGCGCCGAAAGCTTCGTGTGCGCGACGTGGTCCGCTTCCGGCTCGTGCAGGAATCCGCGGCTGGCAGTCAGCCGAACCACTCGGGCCAGCTGCCCCGCCGGGACCCCTGCCAGATCGGCCAAGTCCTTGAGCAGAACGCTCTCTTCGAGCGGGATGCAGGCGAGGATCTGAAATTCGACCAGCCAATGGAGGCAAGCGAGGATCTCGACCTAGAACGAAGCCACGAGAGTCGGGGAAAAAAAACAAGACAGAGCGTGTGAGTGAGTGAGCAGAAAGCCCTTGCGCGGCCAAACCAGGCAAGGTAAGGACAAGAAAGAAGAGAAGCACGTGTATGAGTAGTCAATAGTTACCTGGAGAGCGAGATCCCGTAGGAACTCGGGCGCTCCGTTGATCGCTGCCCTGGATGCTCCCATGCCGACTTAACGCGTTCTTGAGCTTGTTAGGTCAAGTACTTGATCCGAACGTCTCGTTGGGTGCGTGGGTCCCGATTGGGTTGGTTTGTTGTTGCTAATCCTGGCCCTGATTGTGGAGGAGAATGATGGTTCGATTTTTTTTGGAGCTAGGTTGCTTCGTCGCGGGGAGGAGAAGGGTACAAGAGCCACAATGACGAGCCTGAGGTCAAGATAAAGGTAATTACGGCATTCGCAATGCTACGCCTGATTCTCAAGAACGGAAGGAAAGGTGGGCGGTGCCCATCGTAATAGGCAGTCGCGGTCCCGTTCATCTCCTCTCGTACAGGAAGCTTGTTCGGTACGAGCGCTGACTGCTGCAGCTCACGGAACTGCCATGCAGCTGTACCTACCTACCTACGTACTGCAGGACACCGGCCCGGAAGACCGAGAGCTACGAACCCGCGGTAAAAGAACGATAGGTACTCCGTACTTACATACTTTACTGCATTAAATTGGGGGCCGCATGCGGAGTTGAACATTCGTAGGAGCTGCCGAAGCAAGCAGTTGTATAGATCGCCCTTTTGACCAATGTTCCTCTGACCAGGATGTTCAGTCGTGGAATTCGGTGCACGTAACGCACTGGAGAAAAGGCGGCTACCTAAGTACCCGAGGGAGGGACGGTAGCTTCGCTGACTGGTGGCGGGGAAAGAACGGACGAAATTGGAGTGCGCCCGCCCTGCAGATGAAGGTGTGGATGAAGGTGGATTGAAAACAAGCTTCGGGTAGGACAGGACGGAACATGAGTGCCACAGCCATCCGTGCAGCAAACAATCCAACGGAACGGGAGAGGCCGAGCGTTCGAACAGAACTTGGGATAATTAATTAAGTGGTACAGACAAGGCAGTAAGCACGCTTGGTGAGACGGTAAGCGACTACCTACCTACTGTGTAGGTAGGTAAGCAGGTAGCTCGGTTGGCAGTGTGTTGCGGGCGGGCCCACGCGCCCTCGCGCCTGGGCTCCCATGGCACTGTTGGCTGTCGCGTTACACACACACACGGTGTTGAGTGAGCGTCTTGCCTTGTTACCGACGAGTTGATGATTACCCCCGGATTCCACGGATTTAATCATCACTATATACCTGCCTTTGCCTTATCCGTAAAGATATTGTAACACGGTGTGTATTAGTTGTTCCTGCTAGGAGAATTGGTGCAAGTTCCCTTCTTTGTTGGATGCTATGAATTATCATCACGTTGGCCAGGTAACTAATCACCTAATTATGACAAGACGTTTGGAAACGGGCTGGACACGGATGGAACTCCCCTGGTTTAATAGAGAGATCAGCTTGGTTTGTATGTGCTCGCTGGTATGCTCACGCAGATGTGTTGTTGAAGTAATAATTACTTTAAATTCAAAAAGAACAGTTTAATTATTGGAGCCAAGAGCCCCCATCAAAAATAGGAAAATACTTTGTATTCATCACGTCTCATGGAAGAGTTAGCTACACGCAACCCTACGACCAGTCTCCGTCCAAGAGATCCTCCACACGCTTGCCGTCCCGGATCAGCTGCTGTATTTCCTCGAGCGTCCAGGGGGTGAACTTGTGGCCCGGCGGGAAGTTTGTGTTGACGAACTCCTCGCCGGCGACGAGGTGGGCAAACGCCTGGCCGTACTTCTCGTACGCGTAGGCCTCCGGGTCGTGGCGGAAGACCCACTTGGGGAAGCGGATGCGGACCTGCTTGGGGTCCTGCTCGATGGCGTCCCAGTTGGCGGTCGAGGCGTTGAGCAGCTGCGAGTTGACAAAGGCCATCTTCTGGACGCAGCTGACGCGCTGATAGCGCAGCAGGTTGTACACCTTGGTGCCGAGCGGCGCGGCCCGGGCACCCCCGGCGCCGGCGGCGGCGGCGAGCTGCAGGCATGCGGCCAGGGTGACGGCGTCCTCGAGCGCGAGCGTGGCGCCGGCGGCCGAGGCGGGCACGCTCGAGTGGGCGCAGTCGCCCAGCTGGACGACGCGGCCGGCCTTGGAGGTCCACTCGGGCCGCAGGTTGCGCCACAGCAGCGGCCAGTGGACGATGGAGCCGCGCGGGGCCGACCGGATCAGGCCGGCGATGGCCGGGTCCCAGCCGGGCACCCGATGGAGCACCTGCAGCACCTCGTCCGGGTCGACGTCCGGGTCCCACGACTCGGCCGGCTCGCTGCTGCCCTCGGACAGGAAGCTGTTGCGCGGCGTCAGCCCGAAGGCGACCAGATCGTCCGACACGAAGAGGCCCATGTGCATCCCCGGGCCGAGCCAGTACTCCTTGGTCTGGCCGGACCCGCGCGGCCACCGCGCCTCCACCGCCGGGTCGCCCGCCGCCGGCTCGCGCGCGTAGGCGCAGCGGTAGACCGACATGCCCGACGACCGCGTCGGCATGTGCTCGCCGGCGACGAGCAGCTCGGACCCGGACCGGAACGCGTCCGCGGCCACCACGACGTGCGCCGCCCGCACGCTTCCGTCCGCCACCACGACGCCGGCCACCCCGGCCTTCTCGTCCTCGAAGTAGCGCTCCACCCGCTGGCCGTACTCGACCCGCAGCCCCAGCCGGGCCACCTGCCGCAGCAGCATCCGGTAGAACTTCTTGCGGATCTGCACCGGCCCCACGAACGGGTGCTTCTTGCGCTCCGCCGCGTGCTCCGGGTCGTTGTACGTCGGCTTCGACGGCCCGTAGATGACCTCGCCCGTGTGCCGGACGTAGTACATGGGCGCGTCCACCTTGTCGGCCTCGATCTCGCGGTACATGTCGGGCCAGTGGCGGAACACGGCCACGGCGGACGGCTGGATGATGATCAAGTCGCCTGCATAACAAAGTAGGGTGAGCTAGGGGGGTTATTTGAGAGGGAAAAAAAAGAGACAAAGAGAGACAAAGGGAGATAAAGGGAGACAAAGAGAGAGAGAGAGAAAGAGGGAAAAGAGGGTTAGGGGGGAGGGCGGACGAGGGGGAACGGGGGACGCGGGGAGAAAGATGGACGTACCACTGTAGTTGGGACCGGCGCTGCGCTCGAGGATGCCCACCACGTTGTGTCCCTTGCGCCAGCACTCCAGTGCCGTCATCAGGCCGCCCACTCCGGCGCCTACGATCAGCACATTAACGTGCGTCTCTGGGTGCCGTTTAGGGAGGCCATCGGGGCTGGTGCCGACCCATTTCTCAGGGTCGAACTCATGCTTGTCGCCCTCGACGATGAACTTGTGTCCGTTCTTCATGATATCAGCTGCAGCCCGAGTGTGATGTATTCTATAGGTACCTAGCCAGACAGATCACAGAGTGGACGATGGCGAGGAAGCTAAAGAACCTACCTGCACAAAAGCCCTGCTCTCCCTTCAATATAATCATGGCTAACGCGCGGTGAGGAGAGAGATAAAGCCCCGGAGCCCGTCAAGGAAAGCCCCGAACCCGAGATCGCCGGATGTGGACTCGGTATATATCCGCGTACCTGCCAGTGGTCGATTCACACACAGGGTGGGGGAATCGCAGTGGAACATGGTCAGAACTGTCCATTCTCGGTCCATTTTTCGGTCTTTGTAGAAGCATGGTAATCATGCCATTGTCCAATAGAACTGGGGCTATGAATACATGCAATGGCGGTGATCTGACGATCTGACGGTCTCAATAGCTAAGGTACCTTAGGTACGGTAACGTGCGAGTTCTAATTAATCACTCAAATATTGGACATTCAGCAGAGATTTGAGGTTAGTCTAGTTTTTTTTTTCTCCATTGAGTTGGCTCTTCTAGCTGCTTCACTACAGAGGCCGAGATCATGAAGAATAGCGTAGATGAAGAGAATCGGAATTAGCACGCCATGGTGATTTGACCGGACCTCCCTACTACCCCCCCCCTTCCTTCTTCTCCTAACAGCTCCTCGTCCTCCCCCGACCCCCCCAAAAAAAAATCAATGGAAAATATTGCGTTTATTTAGTGGTTCGCCGCCATGACCTGGCACAGCTTCGCGGGGCCGCTCTCATCGTACGACAACAACAAACTCATCCAAGTCAACTTCATGGCGGCCAGGCCGCGGGGGTGGGCGTCCTGCTCGAAGGCGACGAGGGCCTTGTCCAGGCCGTCCGCGAAACCGGTCTGGCCGCCATCGTCGGCGTCGGCGTCGGCGTCGGCCAGCTTCTCGAGCTGCTCGGCCAGCGCCAGGCTGTCCGCCATGGCCGTGTTGACCCCCTTGCCCGCGAAGGGCGTCAGCAGGTGGGCCGCGTCCCCGACCAGCGCCAGACCGGGCGTGTGCGGGTGCGGGAACGGGTCCAGGGGGAGCATGTAGAGCGGGCGCGCGTCGACGGGCAGGTCCGCCGGCTGGGACTCGCCGGCGACCGTCAGGAGGTGCTTGAACTGCTCGGACCAGCCGGCAAAGTAGTCGTCGTCCGACAGTAGGAGCCCGAGCAGGTCGGCGTGGTTCTCGGGCAGGGCGGACAGCAGCGGACCGGCGTCCAGCTGCGGGTTGGGGCCCACCTGGTCGTTGTGCGGCTGCTGTTGCTGCTGCCGTGCGAGAGCCTCGCGGGTCGCCGCCTGCGTCTTGGAGTGCAGGAACAGGTAGAGCCGGGAGGTGCCGTGGATGCCGCGCTGGGAGAGCAGGACCTTGTTGTCGCCGCAGACGGCGAACGTACCGCCGCCCAGCAGCTTGTGCAGGTCCGGGTGCTTCTCGGCGAGCGGGGGCAGGTCGATGGTCACGGAGACGACGCCCGAGTAGATGGGCTGCGGCGCCCCCGGGATTGCGGCGCGGACCTTGGACCAGGCGCCGTCGGCGCCGACGATCAGGTCGAACGACTCGCGCGTCTCGGGCGAGTCTCCCCGCTGGAACGTGACGGTGCGCGTCTCCGCGTCGACCGAGACCACCTTGGTGCCCCATCTGATGCGCTCCTCGGGCACCGCCGAGAGGAGGAGCTGGTGGAGAGCGTTGCGCGAGATCTCCGGGCGGCCCTGGCCCGGGTGGTCCAGGAAGACGCGGCCGGTCTTGTCGAGGATGATGGTTTGCTCCGTGCACCCGCTGTCGATCTTGACGAACTTGTCGTATAGGCCGATCGTCTTGACCACTTTCAGGCCAAATTCCTCCTGGAGGTCCAGGTTGCCCGACGGGCGGTTGACGTCGTCAGGGTCGGGGCGTTGGCGACGCTCAAAGATGGTGAAATTAAACCCATGTTTGCTGGCAGCCAGGAGGGAGCCAAGAGTGAGCCCGGCCGGGCCAGCGCCGATGATGGCAATCTTAGAGTTCGACGGAGGAGGCATCGTGAGACTGGGGAGCTGAGACGAGGGAGATGAGAGTTAGCTGTTGTTGTCAACCACCATCAGCCATACTGTCATGGCCTTGAGTCATTGTCATTTTGGACTTTATACATACATATATGAGTTGGCTGTGGGGTGGTTGGTTCGGGAGGTATTCGTTGTTATTTTTACCTGGCAAGGAAACGCCCCGAAGCTGCATGCAATCGCCCGAGTGCAACACCCAAAAAAAAAAAAAAAAAAAAAAAAAAAAAACCCTGGTGGGATTGATTGTGCGGAAATCTCGCTCTGTCGAGCCGAATTAGGTAATTACAGGTACGCACAAAAGAGCATGAAAGGAAATATAATTATTTGATTGGAAAAAAAAATTGCCGATACGATGATATATGATATGATGTACCAGGTTCGCCGCCCCCAGAAACAGCGGTTCTATTCAATTGATGACGCTTTTTTCACCGTTGCCTCCTGGCACAAACGGCGTCCGAACGGCGTGAGGCGAGAAGCACCACCCTCATCACCGTCAGGGAGTAATTATCTTACATACACCTCTTCAGACCGGAGAAGTCTTGGCTGTTCATTGGCATTGACCCAGTTAACTCGCAAACTTGATCAAGAGCGGTCCCAGCACGAGCAGGACGCACGTGTTGCGGACGTGCATCAAAACCTTTGTTCCGCGAGGGTGTTCCAGGAGAAGCTTCGAGTCCGCCATGCCCGCCGTGGACCAACACAGGAAGAAGATGCCCAACAGCCGTCGTTCTTGCAGATAGGTCATGATGTAGATAAAGAGACCCGCGCCGATGTTGCGGCCCGTCGACGACTGGAAGAAGACGACCTCTTCGCGGGTTGCAGTCGGGAGACCAAAGGTCTTGGCCACTATGAGCAAAACCAATAATTAATAGCTGGGTCGCGGGAACGGAGGATTGAGGGGTCAAGAAATTCATCGCGTGCGGGGTTTGAGTACAGGAGAGAGGGTTCTGCAAACATCGGACCCCGGTGTATATGAGGAGCGTCGCGACCGTGACGGAGACGCCGTCGAGAATATATTGGATAGTAATAGATGACATGTCGGGGAGCGCAGCTGGAGAGAAGCGGATCGGGTAGGTACCTAGAGAGAAAAGCAGAGGGTGAGAGCGAGAGCGAGAGAGTGTGTGGCTAGACGATAATTATTAGCCAGGATGTTGGCAGGTAAATACTTAATAATTCTTGGGGAGGGGTTCGGGATTCGGGTCATTGTCTCGCGGTCGGTAAGATCGCTGCACATGACACCCATGGGTGCTTACGCTAGGAGTGCAGGACAGCATCGGAAATCAATCGTGGATTGTTTAGCGTTCCGGCTGTTGGATCATACGAATCGGGCCCCAAGGGATCGGGCGTGGCTTCTCTATAAATGATCATGAGGTGCCCTTAGGATAATTGACGGCAACGGACATGTCTTCGTCGCTTCAAGTGTAGATCCGCACCTGCATCCACACTGATAGACCTCGGACGCAATGGCGCTTTACATCCCAAACCCCTACACTCTGGCATTGCTTGCCCTTCCTCTGGTCTATGGTCTCGTCAAATGGCTTCTCTCGACCAGGCGACCCAGTCAATTCCCCCCCGGGCCACCAGGTGCGCCCCTTCTCGGCAACTGGCACCAGATCCCTTCTCTCTTGCACTGCTTCAAGCTCCACGACTGGGCCAGGCAGTATGGCCCCATCATGGGCCTCAAGCTGGGACCTCGCAACGTGGTCGTGCTGAACGACGGCTCCCTGGTCTACGAGCTGATCGTCAAGAAGGCCAACTCCTTCTCGGAGCGCGTTCCCATGTACATCGCCCAGAATCACATCTTGCCCGAGGGCAAGCACTCCTACAGCCTGTTTATGCGGAACGACTACGGCGGCCGCCTGCGGACCCTCTCGAAACAGACCGTGGTCGGCTCTGGGCTGAACAACCTGGCTCCTCTGCAGAAGGCGGCGGCTACGCGTTTGCTCTATCAGCTGTACCAGGATGGCGAGCATTGGGTCGAGCATCTCAAGCCATGGTAAGCCCATCACATTTGCCTTGACCTCACCATCCATCGCCTCCCACCCCAAATTGTCTGACCGACTGCGGACATGAAGGTCGCTCGAAACTCCCGTCGCCATGATGAGCGGCGCGCCGATACAGGACTACGTCCGCGACTTTGGCAAGCAGTGGATCGAAGACTATAACCTCTCTCAACAGCTGTGGATCGAGCTCCTGGATCAGCTAAGCCCGCCGGTTGACCTCTTCCCCATCTTGCGGTGGGTGCCAGGTCTTATCGCTGAATGGAAGCGCAAAGCTCCGGTGTCGCGCAAGTACCTCCTGGACGCGTACAACGGGGTCATCGAGCAGGCCGAAAAGAGCATGAAGCGTCAGGGCGGCACCTTCAGTCACCTCGCCATCATTCCCAAGCTCCTCCGCCAGGAACCGGATCATTTCACCACCACCAACAAAAAGGGGCTCGACAACACGATCTTCATGGGGGGCCTATTGTACGTCTCTCTCTCTCTCGCTCTCTCGCTCTCTCGCTCTCTCTATCTTTTTCTTCTTCTTCTTCTTTTCTCTTTCTCACTCCCTGCCTCCCTGCCTCCCTCCCTCCGCCACCTCCGCATAAAGAAAAAGACAAAAAAAGAAGCAAGCAACTAACCCGAGGGTAAAAAAAATAATAATAAATAAATCAAAGTGATGCCGCTGTAGGGTCCACCCTCATGTCCTTCCAGACCCTGATCCTCGCCCTGGCCGCCCACCCCGAGGTGCAGCGCAAGGCGCAGGAAGAAGTCGACCGCGTGTTTGGCACCGAGCAGCTGCCGGAGCAGGTGGAGCTGGACAGGCTCCCCTACATCCACGCGTGCGTGACCGAGGCGCAGCGGTGGCGGCCCCTGGGGGCCTACTTCATGGGCCAGTTCGGCCTGCCGCGCGAGTGCGTGCACGAGGAGGAGATCGGCGGGTTCCGGATCCCGCGCGGGGCGTCGGTCGTGATCAACCAGTGGTCCGTCCACCACGACCCGGACTTCTACGACCGGCCGGAGCGGTACGACCCGGAGCGCTACGTCAAGAGCCCCGTCGGCGCCAAGGAGGGCGTGTCGCAGCCCGGCCGCAAGCCCATCTACACCTTCGGCGCCGGCCGGAGGGAGTGCATGGGCAAGGACTTTTATTTCCAGAACGCCCGCATCGCCTGCGCCCACGTCCTCTGGGCCTTCGACATCGTCCCCGACGGGGAGCTCGACATCGACGCCCGCACCGGCTTCACCCCCGCCGTCGTCATGATGCCCAAGCCGTTCAAGGTCAAGTTCGTCCCGCGCAAGAGCGCCGATATCCTGCTACGGGAAAAGCAGAAGGCCGATATCAAGTTCACAGAGTTTTTGGGGTAATTCATTGCTCTGTAGTTGCTACTGTTACAAAGTTTTATATCTTCGTGGTTGTTTTTTTTTTTTTTTGGTAGGGGGGGTGTACATAGGCAGCGGGTTGCGTAAGTTACATAGTGTTTTCAATGATCTGATACTATCCTGTCACCCCTCTTTGGTCGTTCTTGATGTGGGGGGGGGGGGGGAGGGGTAAGTGTCTACATTGGAAAGGGGGTTTGTGGGATATGGAAAGCGACCTATCTTCGTATAATAACTGATATGCAGGAAGATGTAGGTGGCTGCAAACCCTGATGGGCCCGGCAACACTAGTAGGCCCCGGATCACCAATCCGTACAGGGTTGCATTCCAAAAGATTGGGGTCAAGTGCATTGTGCATAATCATGATGTCGAAAGCTCTGTTGTTTGGGTGGCTACCTTATTATTATTTTTTTTTTTTTTCACTTGGATTCCTTGCTTCAAGTGCTCTCCTCATTTTCCTCAAGCATAGAGTTTGAAAACTGCATCGAGGTCGCTTACAGAGTTAGAGGCAGGCTAGAGGAACACTGCAGATCGTAGGGACCTCTTCCGTCTGTTATTAGTGGACATACAGACTTTCCCTTTCGACAGGTTTTCCAATGGTTGTGCCGAGGGTGTGTGGGGCGTACTCCGAGACACAACAGGAATCCGCATCCCCCGAGTGGGAATCGGGCCGCTGCCGGGCCATAGTCAATGACGTTACATCCCGACGCGGTGCCGACAATGGTCCGTGGTGGAAGGCGGAAAGGTTCGGCCGCGCTCGCGGGACATATGGGGTTAAAGTCCGTTCTCCCCGAAACCCTGCTTACACTAGGTCCGCACCTTGCCAGGCACTTCGACTGGTAAGATCGGACAATCGCTTCCCGTTCATGATATACCAGCGACGGCGTGTCTTGTCGCTGTGCTGATTGCACCTTGATGTCTGCATGCTAGCTTCGAACCTACCTATCACCATTTCTTGATTATTTCCTGATTTTATTATTCTTTTGCCCTTTGTTTTGGTAATTCTTTTTGCGAGAGGAATAGGAGGACCCGCCTTTTGAAAACAAGGGAAAGAAAGAAGCAAACAAAGAAAACAAAAGAAATGAAATGACGGAAACCAGGACTTACGCAGTCCTGGGCTCGACGGGAAACTGCGGCACTGCCCTTATCGAGATCCTCCTGAAGAAGCCCAATGCACGCATTCATGCCTATTGCCGCAACCGCGCCAAGCTGCAACGACTGCTCCCGCACATCAGCGAGAGCGGTCGAGTAAGCGTCTTTGAGGGCAGCATCGACGACGTGGATCTCTTGGCCACGTGTCTGCGCGACTGCCATGCCGTCTTCCTCGTCGTCTCGACCAATGACAACATTCCGGGTTGCCGGATGGCCCAGGACACCGTCGTCTCGGTGACCCGGGCCCTACAAGGGGTCAAGTCGGCCAGCGGAACGCCGGCCCTCAAACTTGTCCTTCTCTCCTCCGCCAACACGGAGGACCAGTTCTCGCGCCACGTCCCCTACCTGCTGCGCCTCATCCTACACTGGTCGGCGTCCCACGTCTACCAGGACATCATCAACGCCGAGAAGTTCCTCCGGTCGCAGGCGGACTGGCTGACCAGCATCTACGTCAAACCCGGGGCGCTGTCGGTCGACATACAGCGGGGCCACGCCCTGAGCTTCACCGACGAGGACAGCCCGCTGTCGTACCTGGACCTGGCGGCGGCCATGATCGAAGCCGTCGACGACGAACAGGGGCTGTATGATGGGAAGAGCGTGAGCGTGGTCAACACAAACGGCAGAGCGAAATTCCCGACGGGCACTCCGATGTGTATTCTCATGGGTCTGCTGAGGCACTTCTTCCCCTTCCTGCATCCCTATCTCCCATCGCACACCGGGCCGCGGTGACGACCTCGGCGAGCTGAGATCTACGCCACTAATTACATAGTATCTCAGCACCATAGTATTTAAGCAAACGTATTTTCTAGCTGTCGGTTCACTCCATCCTTTCATTTTCCGAATCGCCCAAAACGGGAAACAAGATTCGTGCCGGTCAAGCCGTGTTTCTCTGCGTGGCTTTTCCTTGCCCTGATATCCTGATACGGAAGGGTCTGCCCCCAAACCACACAACAGGGTGCCCCGGCCTCGACTGGGTGCTCCTCCACACATTTATATATGTATGTATGTTGTATTTACATACATACAGTACCTACCTAACTACGACAATCTATGCACTACGTCGCTAGCTGCCCGGGCGCCGAGGTCAATGCTCTTCTACCAGCATGTAGTTACCATGGATATTGCAGTCGACGGATCGATTTGATCAAAAGTCCGAGCTTGACGTATCAATCTGATGACCTGTCCGAGTCCCATTTCTGATGGATTGGGATGGGGCCGTTGTGGGGGCCAAGGGTTGCCTACTAGGGTAGGTGGGGTAAGCTACCTACTATGTACACTAGGTATCTGCGAAGATTCGTCACATGACAACGATAAAGTGTCCGAGAAGGGGGCGGCACAAGAGTCCGAAAAGCATTGTCACCCTTATGTTGATTGCTCTGCTCGTCAGGGCGGCTGTAGGATGCGGGAAACAACGATCTTCGTATGACTGCTCCGGTGGTGAGGGGTGAGGTGGAAGAAGGAAGGAAAAGCTGACTGGGGCCACCCTGCAGGGAAGATGTGAGTGGCTAAACCCTGGTGGACCGGGCCCCACTAGCGGCTTAAACTATTGCCATACCAGGTTGCCTTTACCGGTTTACAGCCGGACTTGCTCATGCATGTAATCAGAGCACAGCATCTGTTCGGGTTCCACTAGTGTACGGATTACTTAAAGATAATCGGAAATTGTTGTATGTACGGATTACAATAACTTTACTGTGTACATACGTAGACCGAGGCTTACGCCAAGGGGGTACACTACAGTAGGTCAATTAGTGTATCCTTCCCGTGACTCCTGGACAGTCAGTGCGCCACTGTCATCATATACATCATGTAGCGGAGGAGATCCCCATGAAAAATCAGCTGCACAAGGGGATAAACGGAAGGGGAATGCGACTTGTTCAACACGAAGATATGTACTGGCCGTTGCAACCACTGGCAGCCTTTGGGTCGGCCACGTCCCATCACACTAGGATTCGGGCGGTATGTACAGGACCTGCACGTCGGAGGAGCGACCGGAAGGCCCCAATATCTTCTACATCAGTATCCCTCCGTTTAACCGTGACTTCTTCCCATTCACGCCTATGCCATTGGCCCTTTCCGCTGACACACGCCGCAGAGGTGCAGCGCGCCCAAGGCCGCCTTATCTCCATTGATCAAATAAGCATAAAGCTTCCAGTTGCAGCATGTAATTAGCATAAGCCCCGCAGGGACCGCGCTGACTAACGGTTACGTTGGCAAACGGATGGGAGGAGCGGGAAGCGAGGAGCGAGGAGTGAGGAGCGAGAGGCGAGAGGCAAGAAGCGAGACATAATCGTCTGAACCAAGTGTTGAGCTCCGACACTGCGAGATGGGGAATTCTAAGTGGTCGAAGGCGGAGCTAAGGTCGGTCCTAGTAAGCAATTATTATCACAACGTCTCGCGGATCTGGAACGGGTGGAAACCGCGTCAGCCAACATAGGCAGCTGCAGGTAAGGGCTTGGCTCTGACGCAGTGAGATTTCAGCCAAAAGTTCTGGGCGTTGATTGCTCTCCCAAGCGGTTCCCCCTCCTCAGTCTTGTTTCATCTGGTGTGTGGTATCAAAGGATACAGAATAGAGCACGCTAAGCCCGCTTCGGAGCCACCATGGAACACGAAGCTTCCCCGGTGATAGCTCTTGGCTCCTCTTGGCAATCTGAGTTGCAACTCTCTGGTTCCTCACTGCTGCTTATCTGCAGCCATTTGCCTACCCGTTCAACGCCCCCACAAGGGTATCTGATCCTCGTATGTACGGACAAACTCCGTATACACCTTATTTTCACTGGAGGCCACGGGAACTGGTTCCGGCGTGTGGGGCAGGGTAAACAGGTAAGGAAGGTGTCAAGAAGGTCGATGGTCCTGTGCAGTTGTAGCTACAACATTGCTGCAATCCACGTAATGGGAACCGCTCGCCATCTGACCGGGGCGAGAATCCATCGATTGTGTGCGCCACTACTCCAATCACGCTATTGGCCCTGGTCAGCGACGCACGCACAGTAATCACCCGAATGTTAATAATACACGTCCGTTCGTGGTTGTGGCTGCAGAAGGGAGCAAAGAGGTGTCGCCACGCGAGATACGCTTCATATACACACGGTGAAGGAGCCACGGCCCGGGCCTTATTCGGCTGGTTCCCAATAAGCTAGCCCCCAGGCCAGAGAATACTAAGTACCTATAATCCTCACCTTCCAACGCGGGGCCGATGTGGTTGTTGTTTGTTTGAGAACGAAGCTTTAAGCCTTATAGCGTTTTTTTTGGTTCCGTTCTTTTGCCCTTGCCCTCAGGTGTGCCCAACGAGGAGGACGCAACATTAGCGAGATAAAATGTTCCACTCGGAAGCAGGCACGCAGGTTGGTACCGCGCCCCGGCCGCAATGGCGCAGCTCCAAACTGCGGGACAGCTGCCAGGCCTGTGCCCTGTCCAAGGTCAAGTGTCCCAAGGAGAAGCCGTCGTGCTCGAGATGCGAGAGCCGCCTCATCCCATGCGAATACTTCTTCACCAAGCGCCCGGGCCGGAGGCGCGGCAACAGCACCGCCGGCCTAAAGACCCCCACATCGTCCGACTCCACTTCCGGATCCACCTCCGCCGCCGGGTCCGCCTCCGGCTCCATCTCCGGCTCAACCTCCGGCTCCATATCCGGCCTCATTTCGGGCTCCAACCCCGATCCTGATGAGAGCTGGACCCGGTATGGTGACACCATTCACTCCCTCTCGCCCGTCTCGAGATCCTATGTCCTGCCCGAGATGACGACGCCCGCACGGACGGGCAACAGCGGCCTCAGCGTTCCGGCCTCACCCCGAGTGGCCGACGCCATGTCAGACATGCTCTCGGTGCATACGGGCCTGGACTCCGCCAGCCTGGCATATTTCTCTCACGACATCGGCGACATGGATTTCGTCACCTCGGCCATGGACTCCCCCATCGACCTGCCCATGCCGGACATCTGCGGCAGCAACAGCGGCGGCCAGTTAGGGATCGATGTCGCCTCGCTCCTCATCCCGGACGACAGCACCAATCACCATGACGATCCGGCCACCTCCGATTCGTCCTCGTCGTCGACAGCTGATCTCTTAAACGCCGCATCCGGGGCATCCCCCGCTCCTGCCAGCCCGGCCCAGCGTCCCGCCGAGAACGGGGCGACCGGGGCCGATGCCAGCTCGACCCGGTCGTCGTCGCCGTGCGGCTGCTTGAACGGGGCGCTACACCTGCTCAAGACGCTCTCGTCAACCGGCAACGGCAAGTCTGACAGCGCCACCTCCGCCGACGCCGCGTCGGGAGGCCCGGACGCTGCCAATGATAGGGACCCGATACAGGCGGTGCTGCAGGAAAACAAGCAGAGCATCGAGAGCGTCGAGAGCATGCTCTCGTGCCCTTCGTGCACCCACGACAGTTTCCTGCTCACCGTCCTCGCCCTGGCCGTCCTCAAGGTCGTCCAGCGGTACTCGGCCGCTGCCTGGGGCACGACGTCTCAGTCCGCCTCCCGTTACGGCGCGGCAGCCGGGATGACGACGATCTCGGCGGCCGACGGGGAGCCGGGTGATGCGGGGGGCGACAAGACGGCCCGGCTGGCCAACGGCATCCTGAAACGATGCCCGCCGAAACGGCCACGTTCCGCCTCGACGGCTTACCAGAACAACACTCCTACCAACAAGAGCGGCGGCGGCAGCGGTGGTAACGGCGCTGGCAGCGTGGACGACGGCATGAGCAGCAGCAGCAGCAGCAGCAGCAGCAGCGACGGCAACAGCAGCAGCAGCAGCGACGGCAACAGCAGCAGCTGGGACATATCCACCGAGCAGCTCGTGCTCAGCGAGCTGCACCGCGCCCAGCGGGTCGTCAACAAGCTCTCGCCCAAGCTCCGGGCGCCCTCGTACGGCGAGAAGGGTGTGGTGACGATGATGACGACGCCCCAATTTGGCGGGGGAGGCATGATGCGGGATCCGGATTACCACCACCACCACCACCACCACCCCCTGTCGGCGCCGGTGGGAGACGGTCTGGCCGCTCCCTTCTCGGTCGGGACGCTGGAGATGGTGGCGAACGATGTGCGCAAGAGCCTGGGCACACTGTCATCCGAGATCATCAGTAGACTTCGGCGGAGGTGATCAGCGGTCGATAGAGAGTGATGTATGTACGTCCATAGAAATCGTTAGGGTTAATTAAGTTTGGCGTATCCTTGCCTGTGTCACTTGAGAGAAAAACGCGCTGCTGACTTGTCAAGATTTGTGATCCAAGGTCAGTATCAGGTACTGAATATTCAGCTTTAGGCAAACGGGTTGTGGGACGGAGAGGGAAAAAAGAGATGACGGGAATAGAAGGGGAAAGAAGAGAGAGAGAAGGGGGAAGGGGGGGGGGGGGAATGCTCTGATATTGCTCTTAACTTGGCCTCTTTCACATCCCTAGTGTCCCAGTATTAGGCTGGAAAGGCTGGCACCTGTATGGTACGTTAACCGAACGTGCATTTGTGGTTTTCATGAATTAAGAGGTCATGCTCCAAGACCCTCTGCGCCGTATCGTGTTGCGTGATTGTCAGGTGGTTTTAATGTCCGGTCGAAAGACCTTATCTCCGCTGAGGCGGGAGGACAGGCTCATAACCAACACTCGGCCGGTTTTTATGGTCCCAACAGAAAAGCCACTTATTATGCAAAGTGCTTCTTTCCAACTTGCTTCGAAACCTTCGATGACGTGCTTTACTCAGCGAGTCTTCTGGAATAAGACGGCCATGAATCGGGTACTTTGCCGATGCCTTGCAATTTTGTGAGAAGTCATAGACTTGACTGCGTGATTGCGCCTTGATACTGCTAGTATAATTACGCCCTGAAGGAGCAATATCTCATCCGAGAACCCAGCCAAACTTCTCCTTTCCAGGCGCTATCCCGTCGAGCCGTTGGAGGGACTCCAAGACTTGACTCCTGAAGCGATCCGCAGGAGACAGCTGTTCATGGCTTCGCGAGGGCGAGGGCGACACCAGAGCGATCACAGCATGTCGGAACTCCGAAGCACTTCAGCCCGTATGAAGGACCAATGCGGGCGACCTCGCCATCCGCTCGGAGGCACCGCTCCTTTGAACTTACAACTCTGATACAAAGGTTACACGGCTACGTCGCGTGATCCAAGTAGGTAGCAATGTCTGACCCGAAAGGACGGCGGTTCTTTATGTGCAGAGACGGTTTGGGTAAATACGTCGTCACCTCTTCCTTCTCCATATGCGCCAGCACCCCCAGTTCACCAAGCAACACGCTCTTAATATATTAGGTAGCCAAGTCCATCCTGCGGCAGAATCCGCCTCATGTACCTCAGGTCTTGAATGCTACTCGTATAACGTGGACCACGAGAAGGGGATGAGGCTTAATTACCCGCTGGTTTCATCATGAGCTCTTCGACTGCGATCTCTGTGGAAGGAAGAAAGCGTAACAATTACTACGCCTTCATTCGGTCCAATTTAAACACTCGGCGTAACGAAACGAAATAATATAAAATAAAAGAAGAAGAAAGGCATCTGGTTGCTGGATTTGTAGCTAATTACTATTTTGATCATATCGTGTTAACACGGAGAGCATAAGGAACACCACTTTCGGTGGGGGAACGCGGAGAAAGACGTCTCGCAAATGTTCAAGCGGCATGTTAATTAATTACGCGTCACAGGACTATCTGCTTTGAAGGCGTCATGTCATGATCACTCCTTAGGCAAAGCCATCCACCTCTTTGCCATCCCTCACGTACTCCTCGACCCAACCGATAGTCATCCTACGGGGCTGTCAGTTATGTCGTTCGCACTGAACACTACATCCGGGTAATGGGCGGGGAGGGACTCACTTGCTCCTCTTGGTGTCGGCGAATTTCTCGTGGTCACCCACCAGGTGCTCCTTGTACCACGGGTCCTGCTTCATGCGCTTGTAGTCTTCGATGTCCCTGAACACCACTTGGCTGAAGCAGTCAAAGTCTGCGATGTTGGCCATCTGCGGGTCGAAGAGTTGACTCATCAATGCCCGAGTGGCGCTTTGGTTGTGAATCTGGTATGGTAGTGTAATGGAACGCCATGGTCAGTTGAGCCCCGAACAACCCCCCCGGCAGCTTCGAGGCCTCATTCCTCAAGGCGAGAATATACACACCTGCGTCCACCTCTTGATCCCGTACTTGACCATCAGCCCCTTGGTCATGGGGGCTGAGATGTTGACCATATGGTTGCGGTATTCCTCCTCAGTCATGCCCGGCTTGCGGTAGCCGCAAATGGTGAGGCAGAGATGCTTTCCCTTTGTTGCCTCGGACTGCTCCGGCAGCTCTGGCTCGCGGAACGTCGAGGTAGTGGGAGCGCTATCGGTGGCCATGGTCTGCACTCGCGCAAATTGACTAAAGATCAAGGTATGCTAGGACAATATCTCAAGCTACGCTCAGCCGCTCTAATTACGCAGAATCTGAATGTAGATGTAAGAGTTGAGGAAGGGCGATAGTGGGCCCAAAGTCAAAGTACCGCCCGAACGGGTACGGGTACGGTGTACGGGGGAATGCTGAATCATCATACGATTTTCCGGCCCGATTTTGTTGTTTTGCCATTGGGTGTGCTGGAAGGGGGGATTCAGGCATACCGAGAGATTTGCCGACACCGAGACGTATAATTAATACGGCTTACAGACGAATAGAGGATGTATGTACCAGTGAATGGGGATTGTCCAGTTGAAGCCCTCCCGTATACACACAACACACACGCACACACACACAAACAAGCAACACATACAAGGCAGGATGGCCCCGAAGCCGACCGAGTCTCCATCTCTGCCAAGGATTGGGGTGCCCGCGACCGGCGTCATTTTGGGCTCCATGCTGTCAGGTCAGTAATTAGGAGCGCTCGTTAGACGCAGCCAAACCCAAGCGGCCACTATCTCGACGCTTATTTTCTGTTTGCTTGTCCCTTGTCTAATCATGAATCATGGCGCAGGTGGCATGGGGAGCCTCTCGGCCTTTGTGATCCCCGTGTTCTTGGACACCGACGTGGCGGCGGACCACATGCTGCGGCAGTGGGTTCGGCTGTATCACTACGGACACATCTACATGCCGGCGGTATGCGTAGCCACGTGTGGGATCTTTGCGTACGCCTTTCTGGACAAGAGGAGCAGCAGCAGCAGCAGCAGCAGCAGCAGGCATCATCAAAGCGATCCGAGCCGGTCGGCTGCGTCGCGGTACGGCCTCGCCGCCGTGTCCACCATCGCCATGGTCCCCTTCACCTGGCTGGTCATGGCGCCGACCAACAACACGCTGTTCCGGCTGGAATCGTTGGGATCGGCCGTGACGGATCTGGCGCTGGTGCGGACCCTCCTGGTGAGGTGGGCGTGGTTGCATGCGGTCCGGTCCTTGTCACCCCTGCTCGGGGCGTTTGTGGGCTTCACCGGTCTGGTGCAGGAATTGGGGGCCGGGGGGGAGTGAAGGAAGAATTGCGAATGGGCCCGAAAAAAAAAGGCCGTATCGTTTTTGGCCCTCGTGTTATTTTTTCCCGGGCGATTATTTCTTCTCTCGAGTTATGTTCCGCGTAGGATAGTATGCACTCTGGTTTTTGTGAACGGCTTTTTTTTAATTAATTAATTATCCATCCGTGGTATTTGTCCCGACAGCGCAGTTTCGGACTATTGGATAGGTAATTATGCCCTACAATTCTCGGGGCATTTCGGATCTGGAACCCGGATCCCTCCCCCTGTTGCCCTAACCAATTAACTAAGATACAGCCCGATTGACAAGCTCATCGCAGGATGTTACATCTGGTCCCCGAGCTGCGGGCCATGCAGGGACTGACCCACTGTCCCCGTCGCGCACAACGAAGAGTACCTGGGTATATGCTTCTTCAACCATTGTACTGAGTTATTCGCGGTTTCACTCCTCTGTATACGGGCCCCTGGGAAATACGACATACTACGTACTGTGTCAGAATAGGAGTGAAGCAGGATCCAGGGGTTTGTGACAAGACGGGGAACAGACCCAAGCCGTTTACCTACCTTCTAGGTCAACGGGGGCGGGCTTTCTGTGTAAATCAGGTGGTGGAGAGACGTTGTTCGTGCATGGTGTTGTGTAGGTACATATGAAAATGTGTTATAAGCTCAATATTTGATGCCAGGCTTATTTAATAGGGGGCCAATGGGCCTGGCATATGGACGGCAGCATGCGTTTACGGACGGGAAGAGTGACCTCCTATGACCTCAGGGTTGATTGTCGATATTGTATATATAGTTTTTTGATAATTAATTACAACAAAAAGGATCGTGTTGATTAGCATAGGCAATCCATGCGTGGCCGCACGAATATTTGGATATATAGCCAAGATGCAGAGTAGATAGCAAGTCCTGCAGTTATGTCAAGCTTGAGTGTGTCTAAAAAAAGCCTCATTCTACTATCTAATTATTTAACAATGCTCAAGGCGATCCAAGAATAAACCACTTCTTGACGCCGCCCTTCATCTCGAATCCTACTTTTCCATCCTCGGCCAGCTTGGAGAGGACCTCCTGCAAGAAGGGCTCCAGCGCCATTTGCCTCACGCCATGGTCCATCTTGTCTCCATACACAGCCGAGACGACTTCCTTGACCGTGAGCCTGGCCTTACCGCCGCGGCCTCCTCCTCCTTCAGCATTATTGGAAGCGGACTGCAGGGCCTGCAAGACCTGGTGCTCCCGCCGGACCTTGGACGCGAGCTCGCCGTCGATCTTTGCCTCGAGGTCGCTGATGACGGCGCCGTGGGCCGGGTAGCCCTTGGCGCAGCCGTGAGACTGCATCTGCCGCAGCGTATCCATCCAGGTGCGCAGGTGCTCTACGGCGGCGGTGCCGTGACCCAGCACGTTGTCGCCCGTGAACATGGCATTCTCCTCCTCGAGGATGAAGCACATGTGGTCGTGCGAGTGGCCCGGGGCGTGCACCGCGCGGACGGTGGCTCCCTCGACCTTGAAGATTTGGCCGTCGACGATGGGCTGCTGGACCTTGCTGGGCGTGTGCTTGTAGATGGCGATGCGGAGGTGCGGGTACAGGCGGATCAGGTCCGGCACGCCCCCCGTATGGTCGCCATGCCAGTGGGTGAGCAGCACGTGCGAGAGCGAGAAGCCTTCGTTTGACAGGGTCTGGGAGATCAGGTCTGCCCAGTCTGGGATCCCCTGGCCGGTGTCAATGATAAGGCGCTCAGCCCCTGTACCCACGATATACGTGTTTGTCCCTTGGAGCGTGAACTAATAATATTAATAGCCAAATTAGCTGTCGAGTCAAAAAGAAGAGAAAAAAAGAAACAAACAAAAAAAAAAACTGAAAATAAAAGAAATGGAAAAAGTGGAAGAACTAATTAGGAGGGCAAAAAATGCGAGGGCCTAGAAGCCGTTGCGATAAATTAACGCTCACCTTTCCAGGATTTTGTCCAAGTACCCGGATGACTCGCGGGCTAATCTGCTCCACGTCCAGTAGCTGAGGAAGGCGCATCAGCTGTCCCTCGAGATAGTCCTCGAAGGCGCAAATGTTGAGCGCCTTGTTGATCTGGCGGTAGCCTCCTACGCCGGGCGCCATGTTGAAACAAGCTTCCGGGACCTTGATGCAGCAAAGATGCCATCAACCGAGATGTTTCTGACCGGAGGAAGGACGATGGGTTGAAATGCAGACCCGGAGAAAGCTTCGGGGGGTTGCGTGGGATAATCACGGTGGCTGAGCTGTTTGCCCTTTTGGGGAAGATAGGGGGGTTGGGAAGTCTTCCGTTGTCGTTGAATAGACCCAGATACGATATCGGGCCAAGTGAAGTGTAATCCGAAAGATGGAACGGGCACGGCGGTCGGCTGCGGGTTGTGGGACGCGGATCCCATAGATACAGTCCTTCCCGATCGGACACCGCGCGTCAGCATCAGCTCCATAATCCCCATTCGGGGGGGGGAGAGGCCGGCGCGTAGGACTTGTAATTAATGCTCCGACGGGATGGTGGCCGGCACGTTGAGGCACCCACTGACGTGATAAGTTACAAAGTGTAATACTACCACTTGATCACTAAGCGCTCGGTTGCTCGCGAGGGTTGAAGAAGCCCCCGGTTTCTGATGATTATATTGACTCACTTCTAATCTCGTACCCCCTAGGCTCAGATTTCCCCCAAGGCCTCTTCCCACAACACACATCTCCTCTTTGATTGTTTTTACTGCCAATACGGGAGAGCCAATCAATAATCACCATGACGGCCAACAAGGGATGGGGCGGGACGGCTAGCCCAGCAGAGCTGTCAACAACAGGGCTGTCCAGCACCGAGTCCTATGCTGAACCCACCACCATGAAGATTGGATACTTCGGCAACGAGTTCCCCCACGACGATCTCAGAGATCTCTTTCGCAGGCTCTGGAACCTCAGCAAGGACAGGCAGCATCGGCTGCTCGCCGCATTTATCCACGAGGCCACCCTGGCCGTCAAGGACGAGGTTCGGCTGCTCCCGTCGGCGACGAGAAGCCTGGTGCCCACGTTTGAGACCATCTTTGACCTCGCCGACCATCCGGAGCTGCGCAGCGGGCCGATGGGTGGTGCGGTGGATGGGATGCTTCTCTGCGCCGTCCAGTTGGCAATATTTATTGGGTAAGTGCATACCTAGGCCCGCCATGATTATACTTGTTGAGGCAGGTGTGCTGCTGTGGCTACCTGCCTGGTTTCTCTTTTGGCTGTAGACCGCCCTTACATTCCTTCCCTTCCCGCAAACTTATCTGCGGGTCCTCTCGTTCCTCGTTCTTTCGTTCTAATTATTCCCAATCGCCATCCTTTTCCATCAACGTTTGAAAAGATCAAGCCTCTGTTTTTCCCTTTTACCTTCTCGGACAGTCAAGTGCAGCGTTTGCCTAATGCTATTATTTTTATGAGTCAAGGATGCTCTTACTGACTGATCATCTCACAGCTACCATGAAGACGATGCCAAGGACGGATTCGACTTTGGCAACCCCGAGGCCTGCCTCGCCGGCATCGGCACCGGCTTGCTGTCGACGGCCGCCGTCTCGCTATCCGCTACGCTGGCGGACGTGCCCGTGGCCGCGGCCGAGGTGATTCGCATCGCCTTCCGGCTGGGCGTTCTCGTCGACGAGGTGTCGCAGAACCTGCAGCCGCGCGCGGCCGACGGCGGACACGGCGACAGCTGGGCCTACGTGGTGCCCGACGCGGTGGCTGCCGATGTCCAGAGCGAGCTGGACGCGATCCACGCGGCCGAGAGCATCCCGGAGCCCAACAAGATCTTCATCAGCGCCGTTAGCCGCAACTCGGTCACCATCAGCGGCCCGCCCGCCCGGTTGAAGCACCTCATCGACACGTCCGACTTCTTCCGCAACCGGATGCTGGTCGCCCTGCCCGTCTACGGCGGCCTCTGCCACGCCAAGCACATCTACGACGAGGAGCACGTCGAGAGGATCGTCGAGCCCAGCCCGCTCGACGCGGTTCTCCGGCCGCGGGTGCCCGTCTTCCCGACCGGCGGCTCAGAGCCCTTCCCGGGCACGACGGCCACCGCCCTGTTCCGCGATATCGTCCGGGACCTTCTGACCCAGACGATCCAGTGGGACGTTGTCGTGCAGGGGATCCGGCAGCGGGCGGCCAGGAACGCGGCCGTGTCCGAGTACCTGGTGCTCACCCTCCGCGCCTCCCTGCCCGGGCGGGAGCTCGTCGAGGTGCTGAACGAGGACTCGGAGCAGCCCGTGGTCAGGACAAAGGACCTGGTGCCGTGGATCACGAAGCCGGCGGCGGTCCCGCGGGGGCCACGGGGCGCGCAGCAGTCCAAGATCGCCGTGGTCGGCATGTCGTGCCGCATGCCCAGCGGTGCGACCGACACGGAGAAGTTCTGGGAGATCCTGGAGCAGGGCCTGGACGTGCACCGCAAGATCCCCGCGGACCGGTTCGACGTTGACGTGCACTGCGACCCGACGGGCAAGCGGGTAAACACGAGCATCACGCCCTATGGCTGCTTCATCGACGAGCCGGGCCTGTTCGACGCCCCCTTCTTCAACATGTCGCCGCGCGAGGCGGCCCAGACGGACCCGATGCAGCGGCTGGCCATCGTGACGGCGTACGAGGCGCTCGAGCGGGCGGGTTACGTGCCCAACCGGACGCCGTCGACGGACCTGAACCGGATCGGCACCTTCTACGCCCAGGCGAGCGACGACTACCGCGAGGTTAACACAGCCCAGGAGGTCGGTACCTACTTCATCACGGGAGGGTGCCGCGCCTTCGGGCCGGGCCGCATCAACTACTTTTTCAAGTTCTCGGGCCCGAGCTACAGCATCGACACGGCCTGCTCGTCGGGCCTCGCGACGATACACGTGAGTAATTACCTACTGTGAAAGTGAAACCCTAAGGCATTATTGATGGGTGCGCTGACTCCTTCTTCGTCAGATTGCCTGCAACTCGCTCTGGAACGGTGACACGGACATGGCCGTGGCAGGGGGCATGAACGTGCTCACCAACTCGGACGCCTTTGCCGGGCTGGGCCAGGGCCACTTCCTGTCCAAGACGCCCAACGCGTGTAAGACGTGGGACTGCGAGGCAGATGGGTACTGCCGGGCCGACGGGGTGGCATCGGTGGTGCTAAAGCGGCTCGAGGACGCCGAGGCGGACAACGACAACATCCTGGGCGTGATCCTGGCGGCGGGGACGAACCACTCGGCCAACGCCGTGTCCATCACGCACCCGCACGCGGGCCACCAGGCCGATCTGACGCGGCAGATCCTCGCCCAGGCCGGCGTCGACCCGCTCGACGTAAGCTACGTCGAGATGCACGGGACGGGCACCCAGGCCGGCGATGCGCAGGAGATCCAGTCCGTGACACAAGTGTTTGCGCCCCTGACCCCGACCAAGCGCCGCAGCCCCAAGCAGCCGCTACACATCGGCGCCGTCAAGTCCAACGTGGGCCATGGCGAGGCTGTCGCTGGCACCACCGCCCTCCTCAAGGTGCTCCTCATGTTCGACAAGCAGGCCATCCCGCCCCACGTGGGCATCAAGAACGCCATCAACCCGGGCTTCCCCAAGGACCTCGACAACCGGAACCTGCACATCCCCTACGAGAAGACGCCGTGGCCGCGTGTGCCCGGAAAGAAGCGCATCGCCGTCGTCAACAACTTCAGCGCCGCGGGGGGCAACACGAGTCTCGTCCTCGAGGAGCCGCCCGAGCGGGATTCGAGCGCCGTCGCCGGACCGGATCCTCGGTCGACCCACGTGGTCGCCGTGTCGGCCAAGAGCAAGGTGTCGCTGAAGGGCAACCTGGAGCGCCTGATCGGCTACCTGGATGCTAACCCGGACGTGTCGCTGTCGGACCTCTCCTACACTACGACGGCCCGGCGCCATCACCACAACCACCGCGTCGCCCTGGCCGCGTCGGAGGTGGGCCAGCTCAAACGCCAGCTCGGCACGTATCTCGAGGGGGTCGAGAGCCACAAGCCGATCCCGAACCAGGGCCCGCCCTCGGTCGTGTTCGCATTCACGGGCCAGGGGGCCTCGTACAAGTCCATGAACCTGGCCCTGTTCCGGGACTCGGCCGCCTTCCGGGACCAGATCCTCCACCTGGACTCGCTCTGCCGGGCCCAGGGGTTCCCGTCCATCGTCCCCGCCATCGACGGCAGCTTCCCGCAGGACCACGCGCACTCGCCGACCGTGACGCAGCTGGCGCTCGTGTGCGTCGAGATGGCGCTGGCAAAGTATTGGGAGTCTCTCGGGGTGCGCCCGGACGTCGTCGTCGGCCACAGCCTGGGCGAGTACGCGGCCCTGCACGTGGCCGGGGTGCTGTCGGCGGCCGACGCCATCTTCATCGTCGGCCGACGGGCGCGCATGCTCGAGCAAAAGTGCCAGGTCGGCAGCCACAGGATGCTGGCGGTGCGGGCGTCGCTCGATGACGTGCGCGCCCACGCGGGCGGCCGGCCCTTCGAGGTCGCCTGCACCAACGGGCCCCGCGACACGGTGCTGAGCGGAACGGCGGCCGAGATCGAGGCGCTCGCGGAGACGCTGCAGGCGGCCGGATTCAAGTGCTTCAACCTTGACGTCGCCTTCGCCTTCCACTCGGCCCAGATGGATCCCATCCTGGACGAGCTCGAGGAGGCGGCCGGGCGGTCGGTCCTGTTCCAGCCGCTCCGCCTGCCCGTCGTCTCGCCGCTGCTGGGGCGCGTCGTGTTCGACGACAAGACCATCGACGCCCGCTACGTCCGCCGGGCCACGCGCGAGGCCGTCAACTTCCTGGGCGCCGTCGAGGCCGCCCGGGCCGTCTCGACCCTAGACGACTCGATGGTCTGGATCGAGATCGGCCCGCACCCGGTCTGCGCCGGCTTCGCCCGCTCCATCATGCCCTCGCTGGCCACCGCGGTGCCCTCGCTGCGCCGGGGCGAGGACGACTGGAAGACGCTGGCGACCAGCTTGGCCGCCGTCCACGCCGCGGGAATCCCCGTCGCCTGGGACGAGTTCCACCGCCCCTTCGAGCGCCCTTGCGGCCTGCGCCTGCTCGACCTGCCAACGTACGCGTGGAACGACAAGACGCACTGGATCCAGTACAACGGCGACTGGGCGCTCACCAAGGGCAACACCTTTTACGACGCCGAGAAGAAGGCCAAGGCGGAGGCGGCGGCGGCGGCGACGGCCCACGCAAACCCCCTGACGGCGCCCAAGTCCAACCTCCGCACCTCGTTGATCCACCGGGTCGTCGAGGAGACCTTCTCGGGCTCGGCCGGCCGCGTCATCGTCCAGTCGGACCTGATGCAGCCCGACTTCCTGGCGGCCGTGCGCGGCCACGAGATGAACGGAGCCGGCGTGGCCACGTCGGTAAGTAATACTCGTTTCATCATGTCTCTTTTTTTTAGAAAAAAATCATCATATTACATGTTGTGTCTGGAATTGTGCGCACGCTGACTTTCACCCTTCTTTGGAACAGTCCATCCACGCCGACGTCGCCTGGACCCTGGGCAAGTACCTGTACGAAAACCTGAGGCCGGATCAGAAGGAGAGGATCAAGGGCATCGTGCAGGACATGAGCATCACGGACCTGGTCGTGCGCGAGGGCTTGGTGGCTCAGAGGAACACCAAGGTGCCGCAGCTGATCCAGATCGCCATCTCGACGGCCGACATCGATTCGGGCACCGCCCAGCTCGAGTGGCACAACGTGTCGCAAGACGGCCGCTCGCAGGTGGAGGAGGAGCCCTTTGCGACAGCCCGCATCGTCTACGGCAGCGCCGACGCCTCGCTGTCCAGCTGGGTGCCCATGATGCACTTGGTCCGGGGCCGCATCGAGGCGCTGTCGCGGCTGGCCGACGAGGGGAAGGCGAACCGATTCTCGCACAACATGGCCTACCTGCTCTTCGCCAACAACCTGGTCAACTACGCGGACAAATACCGCGGCATGCAGGCCGTCGTCCTCGACGGGCTCGAGGCCTACGCCGAGGTGACGCTCAAGCCCGGCGCCGGCGACTGGACGGTGCCGCCCTTCTTCATCGACAGCGTCTGTCACCTCGCCGGCTTCGTCATGAACGTCTCGGACGCCAACGACACCAAGGCCAATTTCTTCGTCACACCCGGCTGGGGCTCCCTGCGCCTCGCCCGCCTCCTCGTCGCCGGGGGCCGGTACCGCTCCTATGTCAAGATGATCCCCACCAAGGAGGACCCGACCGTCTACCTCGGCGACGTCTACGTGCTGCAGGGCGACGAGATCATCGGCCTCATGCAGGCCATCAAGTTCCGCCGCTATCCCCGCGTCCTGCTCAACCGCTTCTTCTCGCCCGCCGACGTCAAGAACGTGACATCATCGGGCGTGCCAGCCGCTGCTGCAGCTGCAGTTGTTCCTTCTGCCCCTCTCCCTGCCGCGGCTTCCAAGGTTGCGCCGACCCCTGTTGTTGTACAACAACAGACGCCACCACCGGAACAACCGGCTCCCGCACCAGCGCTCAAGCAGTCAGCCCCAGCCCCAGCCCCGGCCCCGGCTCCAGCTCCTGCTGCCGCCTCCTCCGAGGACAGCGTGGCGGCTAAGGCGCTGGCGCTGGTGGCGGCCGAGGCCGGGCTGAGCATGTCGGACCTGCACGACGACGCCAGTTTCGGCAGCCTGGGCGTCGACAGCCTGATGAGCCTCGTCATCGCCGAGAAGCTTCGCGAGCAGCTCGGCATCACGGTCAGCGGCAGCCTCTTCCTCGAGTACCCTGCCGTGGGCGACTTGCGCGCCTGGCTGCTCGAGTACTACAATTGATTTTTTTTCTCAGGGGTGCTTTATATTATATCCGCACGCCTTTCGTGTCTATGTTGCTTTTGGTTAATTATCTCTATTTCTTGTGTTTGTCGTCCATATTATTATATCTCTGGTCTTTTTTTTTGTCATCTCACTGTCTCCTTTTAGATAGGCAACGACACTAGTTAGACTGGAGAGGCCTTCTAAATTAGACAGAATTTTGACCATGACCTCATATCATCCCATTGAGCGTTGACCCTGAGAGACCATGGCGGAGATGACAGCCACGGCATGTAATAATTAGCTTTGTTCCTTCTTGTTCTCTACCTCTGTGCTTCTTTGCTCACGTCTCTCTTCTCTAGCAATATGTCGGTAATGAAAGGCTGCAAAGTACCTTGTTAAGAATTATCACTATATCTTCACAGTGATGTATGGGCGAGTCTCGGTGATGATGCGGAAAAGTTCATCACAAATTTCCAATTCCTTGTCTTCATCAAGATTATCAAAAGGGATCCTAATATTGATTTCTTTTTTGATAACTCAAGACATCGCTATCTACCTTAAAAGGTATCTGCTGTCCAGCCTTCGCTCCCTAGACCCCTAATTATTAGTTCTAAACCTGGCCCTCGAGACCGACGAGCCTGAGCGAGTCCTTCCAGAGGCGGTCCTCCTCGGCCGGGTCGTAGGTCTGCTTGACCCAGCCGACGCCAAAGGCCTGGCCGTCGTCCTGGCCGCGCTCGGCCTCGGCGACGTCCTCGAGGTAGCGGCCGCCGCGGTTCTCCCACTCCTTGCCGACGGCGGCCCAGACGGTGGTGGCGGCGCCCTGGGCGGGCGACTTGAGGATCTTGACGACGTAGGGGTTGCTCAGGAGGCCCTCGACGAACTCGGGGCCCGCGTGGCGCGAGATGCCCGTGTTGTTGACGGCGCCCGGGTGCAGGCTGGTGGCGCGCAGGCCGCGGGCGCCGTAGTCGCGGTCGATCTTGTTGGCCAGGTAGACGGCGGCCAGCTTGGAGTTGTTGTACGCGACCTCGTGGTCGTAGCCGCCCTTCTCGAAGCTGTAGTCGCCGCTGGCCGGCAGGGCGCCGGCGCGGTGGGCCGACGACGACACGACGACGACGCGCGAGTGCAGCTCGTCGGTGGCGCTGGCCAGCAGGGCCGGCCTGAGCAGCTGGAAGAGCAGGAAGAAGCCGAGGTAGTTGGTCGAGAAGTGCGCCTCGACCCCGTCCTCGGTCAGCGTGTGCTCCCGCAGGCCCATGACGCCGGCGCTGTCGATCAGGATGTTGACCCGGCCCCCGGTCTCGGCCAGGATCTTGTCCGCGCCCGCCCGGATGCTCCCGAACGAGTCCAGGTCCAGCTCGACCAGCGACACCCGCCCGGGCTCCAGGATGCCCGCCAGGTTCTCCTCCGCCCGCGCCCGGTTGCGCGCCGTGAGCAGCAGCGTCGCCCCCGTCTCCTTGAGCGCCCGCGCCGTCTCGACGCCGATGCCCGACGTGGCGCCCGCGATGACGATCACCTTGCCCTTCAGCTTGCCCTCCACGCCCTCGTCCTTGATGATCTGCAGCGCCGTCGGCCGGGCATCTCCTTCGCCCTGAGGATCACGGTGTGCGTCAGCGTAGCGGCCGCCCATTTTTTGTATTGTATTTTGTTGGTGTTGTTTTTTCTTCTCTTTTCTTTTTCTTTTTTTTTTCTGCTGAAGAATAAATAATATAATGACAAGATGGACAGACGAATTGGCCTCGTTATTGTTGCAGGCTGCAATTATTAATAGGGCGATGAGCTCAATGACGGTGTGATGAAGAACAGTCAAATAATAATTAGTCAATTGGAACATTCAAGCCCTCAATGAGCTTATAATTCCCATGTGATTCACGTTCTGGTTTCACTTGTTGCTTCGTACTTTCCTCTTACGGATCCCCGATTCTTCCGCGAGTTTTTGGTCGGAGTTGCGGCCGTGGGTTTTCGGCCGAATGTTTTGCGGGAAAACGCGGCCGCGACCTGGCGGATATTTGCGGCCGCAGTTGCTCGCATTGGGCGGCCGCCATGTCAGCATTGCGCGGCAGAGAATGGCAGTGCTGACTCACTGCTGAGTAAAGAAATCACACCCGCCCATCCGCCCCCCATCGGCGGAAAGCAGTGCGGCCGACAAATGATACCATCTGCCGGATGCTCAGGACGGAGTGCGGATTACCACCTTGTCTTGTCTTAGACAACGCAGAGTGTATTCTGCTCCCAACATCCCTTGCCTACCTTCAGGTACCTATTAATTACACGCGCATTATGCAGACCCCCAGTCGCGAATCGAGCCTCGAACTGGCTCCGCAAGCATGCCAGTCCTGCCGGTCGCGCAAGAGAAGATGCGACAAGGCACTCCCCAAGTGCTCCTCCTGCGCAAAGTGAGCTCAAAACACCAAACTCCGCCCCCCCGGGGGTCTCCCGGATTCGGACATTGGACGATGCGGAGTTAACTGACCATTGACCGAAACCGAAACGTCCATCTCGTTTGCTGGCAGACGTGGCCGGGTATGTGATTACTACTGGCGGCCGGAAGAAAATAGCACGCCGCTGGCGGCCGCTCCGGCCCCGTCGACGGCCGAGCGGGGATGGTACCCGTCCCCGGAAGAGGATGACCAGCAGCAACCCCAGCAGCCCCAGCAGCCCCAGCAGCCGGAGGGCCGGGCCGTCGACTTCCCGACCATCCTCTTCCTCGACCCAAACCTGCTGCGGCACGGCCAGGTGGACACCGGGCCAAACCGGTACTACGGCGCCACGCCGGTCCCGCCCTCGGTCCTCCATCTCCTCGCGGGCCTGGACGAGATCCGCTCGACCGCCGACCGCTTCTTCCGCCACATCCACCAGTGGATGCCCTTCATCTCCAAGAAGAGGTTCTACGACCTCCATCTCCAGCCCGCCTCCCACGCCCGCCCGGACGTGGCCCTGCTGCTCTTGGCCCTCAAGCTCGTTACCAGCTTGCCCGCAGCGGCCGCCGGGTCCGCGTCGGGGTCGGGGTCGGGGTCCGCTGACCCCCGCACCCCCTTGTACTATGCCACCAAGCACTTCTACCAAGAGGTCGAGAGCTCCTTCTCCATCCTCGTCCTGCAGGCCGGCGTCCTGATCGCCCTATACGAGCTCGGCCACGGCATCTACCCGGCCGTCTACCTGTCCATCGGGCTGTGTGCCCGCTACGCCCATGCCCTGGGCATCAACGTTAGTCGCACCGTGCCGAGCCGCAAGGTGCTGACCCTGGTCGAAGTGGAGGAGCGGCGGAGGGTCTGGTGGGCCATTGTCATTCTCGATCGGTACGTTGGGTTTTTTTTTTTTTTTTTTTTTTTTTTTTTTTTAAATTAATTACTCGACTCCCCCGATATTTCCTGTTGTTCATAACGTACATGAATACATTGCATACCTACATTATGAGTAATCCAACGTACACTAATCACAAGGAATAATAACCCTCTCCCCATTCCCAGATTTGTGAGCATCGGCTGTCCTGGGCGGCCCTTTGCCACATCCGATCCCGGCTTGGACGATCTCTTGCCCGCAGATGATGCTGCATGGGACCAGGGGGTAGGTTTTTTTTTTTTGGGTTTCATCCTCTCCCGTATTACTCTGTAGTGTTATGTTCCACCGTACCAAGTCTGGAATTATCTGTTATTAATCGCCCGGCTGTCTCAGACGGTCCGAACCGAGGACCTCTCGACCCTGTCCTCTCCCATGACGGGCCACATGAGCAAGTTCTCCCTGCTGTGCCAGGCCGGCCGACTGCTCGGACAGGTCCTGCACTACCTCGCCAGCGACGTCGCCATCCCCGACGACGTCTGGATGCAGCTCGACCGTACCCTGCAGTCGATGCTGGCTGCGGCCCTGAACATTGACCGTCCGGACTTTGATCAGATCGCATTTGTGTACAGGTTGGTCCTTCTTGTTCTCCCCCCCCCCCTCCCCCCCTCCCCATCCCCCTAATAATACATGATTACACCTTCTTTGATATGGTGAAACCCCGTCATCAGAGTGCCGATCCGTCTGATGAATCATATTTAAGCACGCTCGTCGCCCTGTACACGCCGTGGCTCGCGGACCACCCGCCGTCCCCCGACGCGCCACCGCCCAGCGACCGGTCCCGGCGGGCGCGCGTCGTGCTGGACCAGATCACCGACCGCATCAGCGCCAACCTGGTGGAGCGCCAGTGCCTCCTGGGCCGCGACCCGGAGGACATACCGCCCTGGGGGCTGTATTTCGCCTACCGCGTCTGCGGCGCCCTCATCCGCGCCCCCCGCCAGACCCCGCAGGCCGCGGCCGTCATCCGGACCCTGCGCGAGGGGTTTCGGACCATCGACGCGCGGTGGAACGTGGCGGGGTTGTACCTGCAGCTGTTGGAGGCCCAGGAGGCCATCCGTCTCGGGGCTTGATCATTCGCTGCCGAGGTATAAATAACAGCTCAGTTGACCTGATTGGCTTCTCTAATTATTATGTGCACTACACCAGATTAATGTCGTTGTCGTGTCAATGTCAGAAATCGCCGAGTAATCAATGGTGACTTGTGATTGCTGGTTCTTGTTCGTTGCGTTGTGATGAGCACGGTTGTACCATCTCTGGATTCGTATTATTTAATTAATTAATACCTGTTACTCTCCCCCCCTTGATAACAAACGATTGAATGTCAGACTACTGGAACCCGGGACGAATTGTTTTTCCCGCTATAGTTACTGTAACTTCGGTCCTAGAGACACCTCATGACATGGACCTCTCCGGGCACAAGGGCATTTGATGGGTCAGCGCTCGGCAGGGATTTGGATGAGGACCAACGCGTTGCTCGAGGCCCTTTGCTAGAGGAGCACTCTGGAGCATCGGGACCACTGGGACATCTGTAGGGTCGAGCCACACTGTATATTTCGCTGCGGGTAGAGATTCCGGATCTTTCCCGTTTGTTTCCAGGATGGTGCTGTACGTCCATGGCCGGGTCAATGGGATAAGTGTCTTTCGGGCAGGTCGCAACTGGTCCCGCTGGGGCGGTCTCGCGTCGCGAACGTTCTTGCCATTACAAGTAATCCTTGATTGATCCTGTCCCAAGTCCCAAGACTCCATCTCTGGAGTATGCAGTTCAGTCGAATTTTCAAGAGAGACTGTACCTATATTAACATATCCGCCGTTGGTGCACAACCCAAGGCTCTTCTGGTCAAATGACACATAGATTATGCACTCGCCGGCACTCGTCGACATCAAACGTTTGGACACGGCTGCCCGAGGTGGTATCCCAGATCGTGATTACCCCATCATTTGAGCCTGAAGCAAGCCACTGCCCATCCGGCGAGAACGCTACGGGGCTAACTTCGTCGGCCTTGTACTAATCCAGTCAGGGATTTCAGCCTCAAAACATTTCTTTAACAAGCTGCCGGCTGGAGCAAATAGGAGAGCTGATGCGTATACTTGTAGCGGAGCGTGCTCTATGATCGATCTAAAAGATAATTAGAGCGAATCATTCTAACCTCAAGCCGCCAGGGCCTCTCTAAGTCCTGAAATTAATTAATAGATAAGTTGAAGACGATAAAAAACGTAAGCAGCTTCATATATTGCTGTACCTTGCTATGCCAAGGAGCAGAAGGACACGAATTAGAAAAGACTAGGTTCTTGATTGTGAATAATCTCTTGTTAGTAGCCGTTGTAAGTTCCCGAGTACCGAAATTCGCTATAATTATTGACCAAACGCCCAATACTGTCAGGGCACCAGGAATGGCGGCAGTGTCCTACATTCGGCAGCCAGAATATAAAGTTCCGGACTTGATGTGTAATATTGATGTGAATATCCGTGGCGTGCTCTTCCCCGGAAGGGTTGAAGATCAAGACGACTTGATGATTCTGAAGCGAGCACCGTCTAAGCTCCCCAGGGTTTGCTGCTGTAATTCCCTCGAAGCTAGGGTAACTACCCGGGTAATTATTAATTAGGTACTCAATAGGACAGCGTCAGTTTCCGAGAGCCCAAAGTGAGCAGGTTCACACTCTGGAGAGTATGTACATACATACAGTCGCGCGTGGCCATGCCCTCAATTACCCAATGGACCCAAGAACGTAATTATTTATTAATTATCAATGGTCAGATGCTTAATTACATGCTGGCCTCAATGATCTAATATAACAAGCTGGTCTAATTATCCCTGTCAGCACGTACCTTCCCTAGGCTGAACATCCCTGGGAGAAGCTTAGGAGTAAACAAACCGAATAATTATCACAATAAGGTATAGTAATTATTATTAATATCTTGTTGAAGTGATTGCCACCATCTGGGGTATGACGCTCGCCCAGACCTAACCTTACTGCTTCAGGCCGCCCAAGCAAGGATCTATCTCGCGATAACGGCACGGCGATGATATGCAAGGCAGACAAAACCACCGCCTGTCGGAAGCCGAGGGCCGGTGGATGCGTTCATACAGCGTCACAGGCACATGTTTCATGGCGAAATAGACCCGGCGAAAATAGTCCCCAACCACATGTTCATTGTCTCACAAGTATGGGCCCATGATTACTCAATTCTGTATTGACAAGCATACCAGTTGCTCAGACCAGAAAGGAAAAGAAATGCATTGGGATGTCGCAGTCGCATAACAACATCTTCGTACGGGCATGTCATCATCTCTCTCGTAATAACAACTTTGTGGTAGACTGGCAATTCGCGAGTAGGGCAGCTCGCGCGACTCAGACGCTCTGCTTCTCGTAGCTCGTCACGCTCTCGGAGCCCCGCGAGACGGTCGTCGCCCCGGCCACCCCCGCCGCTGCGGCTGCCGCCGCCGCGGCGGCCCTCTTCTCCGCCCTGAGGCGCCGGCTCCTGACGAGCCACACGGCGGCCCAGACGAGGTTCCCGGCGACGGCGACGGCCATGACGACGAGGACGGCGATCCAGGAGCCCCTGCTGACGGTATCCTCGCCGCCGCCGCCGCTCTGTGAGACGGCCCCGGTGGTGGTGGTGTTATACGCGGCGCAGAACACGGCCGGGCTCCGGCAGCGGCTGCACCACTCGGCCGCCGAGTCGATGCCGACGGCCTGCACGGCGCGGACGAAGTCGGCCCAGGGCATGGCGGCCTCGGCGCGGCCGAAGAGCGGGAAGGCGCGCAGGGCGCCGTCGGTGCCGTTGCGGAAGAGGTAGCGGACCTGCAGCGCGTCCGGGTCGAGGGGCCCCTCCGCGTCGGTGTCGGCGTCGGCGTCGGCATCGTCGGGGCTGAAGAGCTCAAAGGCCATGGTGCTCGCGTAATCGGGCAGGCCGTAAAAGTCCGGAGACACGTCGATCAGGCCGGCCAGGCCGAAGAAGGCCAGGAAGGTGTCGTAGCTGCCGGCGAGCAGGGTGAGCTTGGGGTTGCGGTCGGGCGAGCTGACGGTCTGGTTGAGGTGGTTCAGGACGGAGGCGGCGAAGGTCTGGGCGTGCAGGGAGCGGTCGGGCTGGGAGGCGTTGAAGTTGAGGCCGAACTCGGCGCTGTCGGCGAGGGTGCGCAGCTGGAACATCTGCTCGTCGGTGACGTCCTTGACGGCCGAGGAGGCGTTGTGGATCTTGGCGACGTTGATGACGTCAAAGATGTCGTACGCCTTCTCGTAGCTCAGGTCCCCGATCGAGGAGTAGACGTTGCTCACGAACGGGTACAGGCTCTGGTAGAAGTCGCGCGTGGAGGCGAGCCGGGTCTGGAACTCGGCGCTGGCCATGAAGTCGGCCGAGGCGGCGCTAAGGGCCGGGCAGTCGTCGTCGCCCTTGATCCAGATGGTCTCGGGGGAGTCGTCGTTGATGCCGTGCAGGGTGACGTACTGGTATCCGCTCAGGGGGGTCTCGACCGACGTGCCGTTGGCGAGCGCCTGGGCGGCGAGGGAGGGCTTGATGTCTCCTAGAGGGGGGTAGAGGCCCTGCAGGAACGCGTTGGCGGTGGTGAGCAGGACGGAGGCGTCGGGCGCGCTGGCCCAGACCTGGGCCGGGACGTGCTCAAACTCGGAGATGTTGCGGATGCGCTGGGGCGAGGACGACGAGAGGTAGCGGCTCCGGTAGAAGCTGCCGACCTGGAAGACCTGCTGGGCGCCGAGGGGGGTGAGCACGTAGTTGGGATAGTGCTTAGACGTGCCTATGGCGAGGACGAGGGAGAGGGCGAGGTCAATGTCTACTTCTTCTCGACTCGGATCTCTCTCAGCATGGCTACCTACGGTCGCCGTGACGGGCAAAGACGAGGGCACCATGGATGGTCTCGGCCGCAGCAGTGGCTGCGAGCCCGGCGAGGACCAGGCTTGCCGACGACGTATGCATTGTGATGGGTGGTGCCTGGGTGCCCAAAGCCCAAGAACCAACTCGAGCAAAAAGGTGAGGAGAAGGATGGGACGAGTTCCAACGTCGATACCTAGCGAAGCTCCCGTGGGCTGCCTGCTGGTCCTTGGTATGGGCAGGGCAAAGAGGGGCAATGGCGGTTTATGACTCTGTCGAGCCCTTGACCCCGCTCCGCCCTGTTTGTTATCTACATTCAATCGCCGGCAAATTCCTCGGAGATCGGGGGAGATGGCTGCATCTTGCTCTTCCGCAGAGCCCATTGGATGCCGCGTGCAGCGGCTTGCGGGGCTCGCTCATACCTCACGTCGGAGTGGTCTCCTGCTTGAGGGAATGGCTGGTGATTTCCGGGTGTCATTATCGATTGATTGGCTCCGCAAAACTCGTACAAAGTTTGCGGGCATTCTGTGCTGTGGGGGCAGTTCAGATAAGTGAGGTAAAGCTCTATCAGCCAGAGCCGAGTAAAACCGGAGATGCCCGGCCCTGCACCCTACTTATGGTTCATGGTGGACGGAGAACTTTGTGTGGTAGCTACGAATGGTTGCTTAGCTTTTGCAGTCGGCGGCAGAACCGGAGCGGGTCTCGCCGGGTCTCGCTGCCCGAGAACCGCGGCGGGAGAGGGTGGGGTCAGGTTCCTTCCTCACATGTCTGCTTGGAATCCGTAGTCCGTAATTATGGTGTGGTAGGTTCCGTAGGGAGCGCACCCGTCGGAACAAGCTCGCGCGGCGGAGCCAGAGCTTGTGCCTTCGACTGCGGCACAACTTGAGAACACCCGACAAACGCATGATAAAAGATTGAGAGAGTGTGCCGACTCGTTACTCTGTCGGACAAGATCGTCCAGGACTATGTGAATACTAGCCTCAAACACTTGTGAAAGCGAAAAAGAAATGGCGATAGACCACAAGAGCCACAGTCGCTTCCTCTCTGTCTGCCAAGTCTGCCTTGGGGAGGTTTACAGTGGCTGTGCAATGCACCACGAACTCTTCACAGGCTGCCCAGCCTGTGTGAATGCTGAGAATCTTAAAAAGGATTCACTTCGCCTGCCTGATGCCAAGAGTTCCCGAGTTGTTTCCTGACATTCCGACATCATTCGCGTCTCTCAGTTGCTTCTCTTCAATTCATCAAGCGAAGAACTGGATCCTTCATTGGAACTGAGAGATAATATTGATTCTTTGAGCGGCTAAAGTATCTGTTAACTAATTAATTACGAAAAGTCACAACCTACCCGAGGTATCTCATAATTACTCTCCGATTCGAAGGAGATAAAAAAAAGAAATGCAAGATGGGCGCGAACAGAGACCCCTCACTCTTCACCCCCGCCGCCGCTGCCGACGACATCGATCCGAGCCAACTAATTAGACGTTTCTCGCGACGACCCGCCCTCCTACGAGCCGCCCGCCTACCAAGCCCACTCCCAGCTCGCGGCTCCAGACCCGAACGAGATCCTGGACCCGTGCACGCTGGTCCTCCGCGGCCGCTTCATCTACCCGGTCACGGACTCCTTCCCGGACGGCCGATGCGGACATGACACCGGAGTACTAGCTCACCAACGCCATCCACGAGCCAGGGATTCCGGCGGGCGAGATGGTGCTGCAGCGGCTAGACCCGCGCGTGCACACGGCCGCCCGACGGCTCCCCCGTCGTCTCGCGCCGGGCCAAGGACGCCTACCGGCTCGAGCACCGCAAGCCGATGCCCCTGATGGGGATCCCCGCCGAGATCTGGCTGGAGCCGCTGACGAGGAAGGCCCTGGGCACCATCCGGATCGAGCGCAGCCCCCGCCTTCCACTCCGGGTACCGCGCTCTGCCGGTGCGGTCCGACGCCGAGATCAGGGCGCTGCAGCACCGGGACGTCAAGGTCAAGAAGGGGGAATACTGGTTCGCAGTCAAGGGCGGCAAAGACGACTGCTGGGAGTGGAGTGACGATCAGGGGATGGTCGTGGCCCAGCAGCTACGAGAGGACGGGGCCCCAGCTGATGCCGATACCGACGCTAATGCTGGTCCGGGCAGTGATAATGGTGCTGGTGCTGGTGGCGCTGGCGCTGATGCGACGGCCGAGCAGCGGGAGGATGTGTATTCGCTCAGGGTAGTAGAGCCGCTGTCGCGGAGACAGCGTGACAGCCTGGTGGCGCTGTGGTGCTTGTGGATGTGGCATCACCATATCGAAGAGATCACCCCCAAGAAGACGTGGGAGGATCGTAAGTGCCCGTACCCTCTCTCTTTTTTCTTTCATACACACGCACACACACCCCCTCTCAATGTTTTTTCCAGATTGTAACGTTCGATGCTGACACATTTAGGAAAACGGATCCTTCATAAACCCAGGCAAGCTGTGAGCTCCTGGTATCTTTAACTTCGAATTTCACAATTAATTACGGCCTCTTTACATGCTAGCTGGGACTGTGATGGTCCTCGCCAATCTCATAACCTTGCAGCGGGAAGACACCGCTCATTTGTCATTGGCGGCATTTGATCCCAGCGCGGCTAACAGTTACTTCAATATTGTTCCAGCTAGGTAATAATTAGAGAGCCGTCTCAACGAACTTGGCCACCGCCCTCTCCACCATCCCGTCGACATCGTATTTCCATACCTCATAAAACAGCTCTGTGATCTCTTTGCCGAACCCTTCTGGGTTTCTTGCAACATCAGGATCACGCCAATGAAACAAATCGCACGCTTTCCTCGTCGAATGGATCACCTCCTGCGTCCGGAGGTACCTCACGTCGTTATACACCTCCAATGCCTTCTCCACCAGCCTCCCCTTGCCATCCGAGTCTTTCTCCATTCCCGTCCATCTTTTATTGACCTCCGCCAGCAACGCCCCCAGCACCAGCGCGTCCTCAATCCCCATCCCCGCTCCCGCCCCGAGGTGCGGCCCTGTCGCGTGCGCCGCATCACCAGCCACGCACACCCTGCCGCTGTGGTAATGTGGCACCGGATCTGCCGCCAGGTCAAAGATCCCCCATTTGTCCATCTTCCCGCCGTCCGAGTCAGGCAGCAAGCCGACAATGGCCCGCGCAGCGCCGCACCACTCGGAAAACGCGGCGGTCACCTCCGATTTGCTGCCCGCTGCCGTGTGGTGCGGATGCGGCCAGCTGGGGCTCGGGTCCGAAAGCACCGCGAGGATGTTGAGGAGGCTGCTGTTGGCAACCGGGTACGTGATGAGGTGCGCCCCCGGGCCGTTGTACATGAAGCGCGTCGAGGTGCGGGCGTGACCCACCGCGGCCACCGCGGCCGGCATCGGGGCGAGAGCCCGGAAGCAAAACTTTTGCGTGTATCCCGGACGGACTGGGGGGTCGGGTAGAATCAGCTGGCGGACGCGGGAGCGGATGCCGTCGCAGCCGACGATGGCGTCGGCGGCGGCCGTTGTGCCGTCCGTGAAGTGGATAAGCACCTTGTCCGATGGGGAGTCGGGGGCGGGCTCCGTGATCGTGTCGAGGTGTTTGTCGAACTGCACGGAGCTCGCTGGTATAAGCTGCGACCACTGGTCAAGAAAGGCGCTGCGGAGCCCGCCCAGGAAGCTGTCTTTGCCCACATGCAGCTTGAAGATAAGCTCGTTGGTTTCATATCCGTCCACCCATTGGAAGTAGTCCTCTCCGTTTTGGTTGGCAACACGCCTGTACGCGGCAAACATGTCCGGGTTCAGGGACCCCATCGCATGCTCCGCGTTGGGACTGAACCCGATGCCTGCCCCGATCTCTCGAAAACCCGGGGCGCGCTCATAGATGGTGTAGGAGACGCCGCGAGCCTGTAAGCCAAGGGCCACACTGACGCCGGCGATGCCCGCGCCGATGATTGCCACGTGGAGGGGCTCCTTTCGCGTCGGTGAATACATGTTGGCCGTGGCCGTCGAGGTGTCGGCTGCTTCTCCTAGTATCGCAGTGGCTGCGAATGCAATCATGCACAATGGGGCTCAGCGGTCGGTGTTCCCTTCTACATCGATTGATGAAGTATCTGCGGCAGCTGTCCGGAAAACAAATATTCACGAGAGTTCGGCACATGCGGTGCCTGCCTTCGGGCCTTCAGTGGGGATATCCGGAATTGAAAGCTGCAAAGGAATCGGGTGCTGGAACTGCGGCGCCACAGCAGATGGAGGGAAAGAACCTGCAAGAGACTGAGACATTCGACTTCCCGGTTCGTAACAGTTCTAATAGTAGCACAAGCAACGTACCTACCTGAATCTTGCGCTGTAGAGTAATGCAACAATTTTTTTTTCCATTCTTGAAATCAATGTTTCGAGGCCGCCGGGATCACACGGAGTCGAACTGCAATAATGGATCGAGATTGGAATAAGTCGTTTGGTGGCGAGGAAAAAGTCCTTTTGACTGGTAAGGTGCTCCGTCTGCATCACCACAATGGTTCCAGAAGATGCTCGCTCACACCATTTCCTAGGCGGGACTGGCTTCATCGCTTCACATGTCCTGGACTGTCTTCTCGACCATGGGTAAGGTGCACTTAGAGCATGACTCGAACTAAGAACACAGTGGGGGCTCATTTACTTGCAGCTTTGACGTTGTAGTAACCGTAAGGTCCCGAGAGAAGGGGCAGCGTATCATCAAATCCATCGACGAAAAACAAAGGAAACGGGTATCGTATGTCGTGGTCGAGGATATCGCGAAGAAGGGCGCATTCGATGAAGTGAGAAAACCGCTCAACTCCCTCTTGCAGGAGTGGTCGAAAATCTAACTCAAACAAGGTTTTCAAGGCGGGCCCGCCGTTCGGCTACGTCGTCCACACAGCCTCACCCTACCAGATGCAGTGGAATGATCCGGTCAAGGATTGCCTCGACCCGGCTATCAAGGGCACGACGGGCATCCTCGAGTCAGTCCACGCCTACGCGCCCACCGTCAGGCGCGTCGTAATCACCTCCTCATCGGCAGCCATTCTGAACCCGCCAAACCATCCCAAGGTCTACGACGAATCTTCCTGGGCCGACGTGACCTGGGATCAGGCCATGGACCCAGAGCACACCTACCGGGCAAGCAAAGTGAGCAGCTTCCACTTTCCACCAGCTATCCCGTTCCTTCTCAGATCAGTTCACGTACAAAACTCCCTAATAATTAGGAAGACAAATGCTGATGACAAAATTGCGATCTAGAAATTCGCCGAAAAGGCCGCTTGGGACTTCGTCGCCACCAACGCCCCGTCCTTCACCCTGGCCACCATCAACAACACTTACACCTTCGGCCCCATCCCGCGCAACTTAGCCGGGCTGGACGCGCTCAATACATCCAATCACCGCATCCGCGATCTCGTTCAAGGCCGCATGCGCGGCGGTATCCACCCGACCGCCCCCGTCTTCACGTTTGTCGACGTCCGCGACGTGGCACTTGCCCACGTCCGTGCGCTAACGATGCCCGAGGCGGGCGGGAAGCGCTTCTATGTAGTCGGCGGCTACTTCTCCAATCCGAGGTTGGCGAGCATCATTCGATGCCGGTTTCCACGGTTGGAGGGGCTCTTGCCGCCGAAAAGGGAAGCGGCCAAGGATGACTTCCCCGAGGATCACTGGGCGTTTGATAACACACGGTCGAGAGAGGTGTTACGATTAGAGTATACCGACCTGGAGAAGACTGTTGTGGACACGGTTGAGTCAATTCTGAAGTTTGAGGGAAAGGAGGAGGTATAATAGAGAGGAGTGAACGACTGGAGGCTCCTCTCTCTGCCAGGTCCCCAGTCTAGTGGCGTGATGCCTTGGGTTCTTCCGCTGCAGACAACGTACTCCCTCCACACGCCCTTTATTTTGCCGCGCTGAAGCTTCAAGGTTGTTTTCTTATTCTTTGTATGTTTTCATTAAAAAAGAGGCCAGACACAGTTTGTCGTTATAATAGAACGTCTCTCCAAGGTGATCACAGAAAAGTCTGGGCGGCGGGGAACTAATTAGGCCCTCGCCTCCGGTTTCCCCGAAAGGATCATCTGTGATCCAAACTTAGACTTCTTACGCGTGCTCGTCAGTCCATCCTTTGCCCCAGCGAGATTAGCGAGCCCGAACTTGGCTTCCGCCAGGCGACGCTAATGTGCGCCACAGGATCACGCCAATGCCTGTCATTCGGCTTGATCTTCCCGCCCGGGGAACATGATCTGACCAGGATTGCTCTCTCCTTGGACCATTTTTCTCTGGTTGAAACCGTCTAAGCCTTTCAATAGATTCAGTTGTGTAAGGACGACGAGAAATGGTTCGTTTTTCTCATCCATTGTTTGACTATTGGCACTCGCCGGGAGAAGTCAGTTAATCATGGCTCGATATCCCGGCACACTCCCATTAAAGCCCAACCCATGAAAAAAAACCTTGATAAGAGATGTTCTCCACTCCCGCATACAGAGTGCACGTACGGATGTACTCCGTACACACACCTGTCAGCTAGGGTGTCGAGAAGCGGGAATCCTCCCCGACGATCAGCCAAGGGAGGTGAGCGCATCAACGGATCAAGGACCTGCTTTTTCAGTGTGTGATGCTCGTCCGAACTTGCTGCGCCGTTGCCAATGTTTCGACTTGATCCTGGGGGCGTTTGATGATTTTTTTTTCCAGGATGTGAGAAGCCAGACCGAGTTAGTGGCCGTTCGGCGCAGCCTGTTGTGGGCCGTGATTCCGGTTGTGGAGACTGGGGGCCCAGCATGGTGGGATGGGAAAGATGCATCTGACCCCGCAGCAGGGGGTTGGTGGTGGTGGTGGTGGCAGCGGTGTATGAGATACGGCGTGCTTGGCTGGAAGCGATGTTGCGGTTGTGGGGATTGGTCACGTTATGCGTGGCACTACTACGTACCAATGCGAAACTGTTTAAGACAGTTGTGCGCCGAGGAGCAGTCCTCAACACCACTAGGCAACGATAAAACTGAAGGCTTAACTTTTTTCGTGCCGTACCGTACGTTCGTACTGTACATACATACATTATCTCCGGCGCTTGGCCAGAACGCAATGTACTGCACGATTACAGTAGTTACTTTCTAATGCATCTGCGCATCATATCTCTGTCGTCATTCTACCTAACGCCTCTGTATGCCTGTCCATTACACTTATAGGTAAGAATACTATATACGGATTATACTCGAATACATACCTGTTTTCCACTTGGCTGCAGGCTCCTATTGCCGAATGCAACATTGCGCTAGGGGTTTCCCATAACTAACACCAAGAAAATACCTGGGTTCGGGCGACGGGTGGTGGGCCTTGAACAAGCACAGGTCGCAGTCACCCTGAAACAAGCTTAGCTGAGTGGAGTGGGTGTAGTAGCATTGCGCTCCTTCCGTGGGAAGAAGCACTTGCCCAAGTTCCGAAGAACGCGGGGGTCGAAGGTGAGCGTTGCGCGGAAGGAGCGCGAACAGAGAGACGGTGAGAAGGATTTTTGGGCGGGAGCGCTGGAAAAAGGCGGAATCCTCCAGCTATTGAATTGGCACCAGGCCCCGCCGTTGGACATTCGTTTTCGTCCCTCTGTCGTCTTTTCTTTTTCTTTTGCTGTTTGGTAGCAGATTTGGGTTTACCCGACCCGGTTCCTCTTTTGCATCCCGGATCGTCAGATCATCCAACGGACGCCCAGCGCGGCATTCCACGCTTGCTGTGTTATAACTAGTGCGGACCGTACACTGTATAAACGGGGTACGAGTACGCGCAGTGCAGTACGTGACCTGCGTAACCCAAGCTGACGGATTCCCGACAGAGATACCCAACAACCAACTCGGACGGTGCACCAGCAAGGATCGCGCTGCGCCGCAGGTCGTCTTTTATTATTATTATTGTTATTATTTCTTTTTTCCTCATTTCACGTGAAGCGGCGCGACAGCAACACGGTCAATTGCACGCGCACTCTGCACCATTTTGCAGCATGCAGCAGAAGGAAGATCACCACCTTTACAATATGTCATGACACGAAGTGGCGGACGATTCAGACTTGGAATATTTTAGGAAATTACGACGTTACAATCATGAGCGACATCCTGGACGATAGCATGCGGGAACAGCTGGCGGCCGCATTGCTTGGGTGGGGTGAAGACCATGGGACGCAACGGGGTTCGGGAGGCACTATTGATTCCACCGAGACTGGAGATGACAACGGTCGAGGGACTCGAAAAACGGCGCCGGGCCTCGGCCATCGGCAGGGCCAGATTCGAGGAGTGGTTATGGATTCCGCGGACGAAGAAGACAAACTGAACGACGACATCGATGCCGATTCTGTGGAGGGCCCGAACGAAATCTCCGACGGTTGGTCCAAACGCGACGTCCACCAACAAGCGAGAAGCATTGGGACGGAACAACAAGCTCCTCTTAGTCGGAAGGAAAAGGCGCTGCCGCCTCTCCCCGACGAGCAGCCGGCCAGTTCTTCACCAGAGCCTGAAATGTCGTGCCGCATCTCGCGATTTCCCTTCTCCCACCCATGCGAGGTGCCCGAGCTGATACCGGACCAAGAGGACATGTCTGGGACGTCATCCACCCCATCGGCGCCGGCTCCGGCGACCCCAAGCGTCACATCCGAGGTATTCCGACCACTGTCACAGCTTACCTCTCTCGATCTCGAGCTTGGGCGTCACCTCAACCCCACTTCCGGGTCGGAAGCGTACTTCGGACAGCGTAAAACGTCAATTAGGTCGACCAAAACCGCCGAGTCAGAGGCACTTGGTATCATCCAGGAAGAGGAGGGGAACACGGATGAAAATACGGACGGTGTGTCACTGTTGACACCCACCGAGGCATCGTATAACAACAGCAACAGTGAGGGCGGCGACAAGAAATTGTTTCCCGGCGTTGACGGCAGCCACTGTCGCAGTGTCAGCTCGTTGGGAAGCGGGAGTTCAAGCGAGTGGCGGCCCAGTCATGGAAACATGGCAACACGGAAATCCGTCAATTTCTTCTCGCGTATCCGCAACGGTGGAAACCGTGCGGAGGATCCCTGTCTGGAAAGACGGTCCCTAACACCCATGCAGCTCGCGACCCCCCCTCGAGCGCCAGACCATCATGACGACGACCCGCCGGCACCGGTCGGGGCTATGCCAACGTTGTCCCCCACCAACACTCTTCGTACAGAAGTCAGCACGACTACCAAGTTCTTCCATCGTATTCCGTGGCTGGGAGAGTCGCAGCCAAAGAAGCCCGAGGCGGTCTTTGGCGTGGACCTGAAAGAAAGTATCCGCGTCGCGCCCATGAAGATCAGGATATCACACAAGGGGAGGACTACGTCTTATCGAACGTTTCCTTTGTCGATGTACAAATGCTGCGAGTTTATTCGCCGAGCCGGTTTGTCCATCTCCTTCCGCACGAGACCCCTGCTACAGTGACACCACTGACCACTACCCCAGGCGACGCCGACGCCAACATCTTCTCCTCTCCAGGAAATGCTTATAATGTAACAAATCTCCAGGCCATCTTCAGTACTCCTCCATCGTTCGGTGAGCAGTTCCAGTTTGAAGGCACCGACTACACGGTGCACGACGCCGCGCGACTCATCCTAGTCTATCTCGAGTCGCTGCCCAAGCCACTCATCTCGCCATCTGTTGTGAAGTCCTGGATTTTGCTTGCACGGCAAGAAGGCGCTATTGAACCGCCATGTCCCCGTGTCGAGACGGGCCTCGACTTCTGGACCGAGGCGCTTAACCGCCTACCGACAGCCAACCGCAACCTGACGAAGTACCTTTTGACCGTATTTGCCGAGGTGCTTCTTGGGGCCAGGGGGGAAATCAATGAGGCGGATGCAAGACAACTAGCGTCAGCCGTGTCGAGAGCCATGTTTCACCATGATGCGGACGGAGTCGTCCTAGACAACAAGGGAAAAGACCAAAAGAAGAAACCTTTCAGAAGGAACGTGCAACCGACACTGGCGCTTGCATTCTTAATCAAGAAGCGGGGCGAGTACGCCATGTCGCTCAGCAAAGCAGCCGGAGAAGACGCATCCAAAAGACACTCTCAGATGTTTCTGCCGAGCACGAGGGAGATATTGGAGTGGAAGGGAGGACCTCGCTGAGGAAGGCCGGGGAAGGGAAGGAGGCTCGGGAAGGTGGATGGTGGTCACAGTGGAGAAAGGAACTATGTCGAGATACCCCTTTCCCTTGTCCACTGCACTCTGCTCTTTTTCATCTGGTTGTTTAGGTTGTTGGCAAATCTTTATCCTTCATTGGGGGGAGCGGCATTTATATGGCGTTTCATTGCGTCTTCTTCGCTTTATAATTGGGATTTGAAGGTAGGACATAATAATCATGTGAAACGAATACAAGTGGCAGGTCGTGGCTTGGGGAGCAAATTAGGACATGGTCATCTAATGTGCATATTAATATGAGTCTTGAATGACGAATTTCAACCATTATGGGCTACCAAGTTTTATGTCGGCCTGTTAATTAGTCTCTTATATATAGGCGCTCCCGTCCACACCCAAGAATATTTAGTGACACCCTTTGCCTGACCGGGGTGTCTACAGTACGCTGTTCGCGTTACTACGAGCACTAGCACACCATGATGACTGCTTGACCATTGAACGTCGAGGAAGTTCCTGCTGAGTGACCATTTCTTCACTCAATGAATTCACATTAGAGCCCCCCGGTTTACATTCAGGGCCGAGAAGCGTGATTAATTAATCGACTTCGCAGGGGCCGTAATGGCCCCCTGCTTAGTAGGAGGCGTGGAAATATTTCGAGGTTGGATTGTCGATTGATTGTATAAGACGCAATGTCACCGGCCACATAGGCCGATGAACTGTCTCGTGCTGGTTATTCAAATTTTGCGTTGTGGCTGAACACGTAAGATGCCTAAAGCATTAGTTATCAGTACCCTGCTCTGACCTGGAAGCAATTTGCAAGCTGACGTCACCAAACGTAGCGTTTAGACCCTTGAACTCCCAACGGAGGCGTATTACACCAAGTGACAATTGTTTCCATTCCTTTTGAGCAGCCGCTTGTCAAGCATCAGAAAAAGACCGTATACGGATTATATTCATACTACACGATGCTTCCGGCTAGGGCTTTGTAACACCTTTGAGCTAAGGAGACCTACTTATTCTTGTGTTGACCTAATAATCACAACGGCCCTTTGCGTCCTTTTTTTCACCATGGCTCGCAAGCGAACGCCGCTTCGCACCATCGGAGAGGATGGAGAGGAAGGGAAGAGAGGCAGCGACCGCTGGGTTTGGTTCATCGCCGGCCCAACTGCCAGCGGCAAGACAACAGTTGCGAAGTACCTCGCGGACAAGCTGGACCTTAGCTTCGTGGAGGGCGATGACGTACGTGACAAACCAGGCCTCGTCTCTTCTATTTCCCCCTCTATTTTTCTCGCGTGTTGTTTGGATAAGGAGGGAAACAAAAACAATAAGTAGGGAGAAGGGGTGAAACACGCTAACTGTGAGGACCAACACATAATCTCGACTTGCGGAACAACAGTTCCACCCCTAATTAAGCCAACCGCGATAAGATGGCGCGTAACGAGCCGCTGACGGACGAAGACCGTGCGGCGTGGCTAGACGCCCTGCACGAGCGCGTCGTCGTCTCCTCCACCGACGCAGACGCCGACGGCGACACGGGGACGCCGCCGGCGCCGCGGCTACCACATCGCGTGGTGACGTGCTCGGCGCTCAAGCGGCGGTACCGCGACGCGCTGCGCGAGGGGGATCCGGTGCGGACCGCTCCGGCGAGGGTGCGGTTCGTGTTTCAAGACGTGCACGAGGAGGTGCTGCGGCAGCGGGCGCGCGAGCGGAAGAGCCACTTCGCCGGGGAGGGGCTGGTCAAGAGCCAGGTGGAGGCGTTGGAGCGACCGGGGGAGGACGAGGAGGACGTCATCATCGTTGGAGTCGAGAACGGAGAGGTGGGAGAGACGGGAAGGGAGGTATTGAATAGGGTCAGTCATACAACAGATGGGGCCTGGAATGAGTCGATCGACGCGGAGAGAGAGAGATGGGAGGGTGTAAAATAGGAAAGGAAAGGATAAGAAAAAATAAGAGAGAACAATAAAATGTGTAATAAATATTGTCTTTGTTTCGCCCGGAACCTGCTAATTAATTACCGCCTAATCACACTTTGTACTCTCCTTTGGCCACCCTCTCGCAGACCGCCTTGAGCGTGCGGCCGGCCCATTCAAAGTCTTCCAGCTCCAGGTAGACCTGCGCGCTGAGGCGCATCCAATAACGGCCGCGGTGGAAGAAGAGAGGGACAAAGGTGTTGTATTCGTCCATCAGCGTCCGCAAGATCCAGTTCAAGACGGCTCCGGTCTCGCTCTTGGGGATGGCCGGCACGCCTTCCAGATCGGCGCGCAGCTGCTCGCCCTCGTCGGGCTGCATGGCGAGCGGCAGCGCGACGTTGACCATGGCGCACCTGGTCAAGCTCTGGCTGGCGTTGTCCAGCACGTGGGTGCCGAGGATCTCGGCGGCGCGGCGGCCGCCCTCCCTGGCCATGGCGACGAGGGCGTCCCGGATGCGCTCCTCGCCGCCCAGGACCTCGTCCCGCCAGCGGATGGCGTCCTTGACGCACAGGTAGGGCGAGCTGTCGACGGAGCCGACAAACTCGAAGTTGTTGACGAACTCGGACTTGGTCGAGGGCGGCAGCGGGTTGAACCGGTTGCTGCCGCCGGCCGCGGCGCGGGGCACGAAGCCGTGCGAGGTCGGCAGCGTGGACCGGATCAGGGGCTGGTTGCGCAGGGGCACGTACATGACGGCGCAGCCGCGGGGCACGTGCAGCCACTTGTGGCAGTTGCTCACGAAGAAGTCCGGGTCGACGGCGGGCAGGTCCAGGTCGACCATGCCGACGCCCTGGGCGCCGTCGACGAGCGACAGCAGGCCGCGCTCGCGGCAGGCGGCCGTGACGGCCTCGAAGGGGAAGCGCACGCCCGGCATGGACGAGACGACGTCGAACAAGCAGACGCGCGGGCGGCGGCCCTCGCGCACCGACGCGTCCACGGCGGCGTGGAAGGCGGCCACGACGGCGTCGTCCTCGCAGGGGTACGACAGGTCGATGCACCGGGCGCCCACGGCGCCGGCGCGGTCCTCGACGACGTAGTCGATCGTCTTGGCGCACCCGCCGTAGATGGTGCTGAAGTACAAGATCTCGTCGCGCCCGTCGCCGTTCCAGACCAGGTTGCGGAGCACCGTGTTGACCCCTACGCTGGCGTTGGGCACGAAGACGCACGTGTCGACGGGCGCGCGGAGCAGCCGGGCCACGGCCTCGCGCGACTCGTCGAGCAGCCGTGTCTGATCGTAGCGGACGAACGGGTCCGGCCGGGCCTCCGCGAGGTCCTGGTACTCGCGCATCTTGGCTTGGATCGCCCGCGGGTAGGTGCCGAAAGAGCCTTAATTAGAGAGAGGAGGGGAGAGGTCAATATCATTCCGAGTGAACCGAAGGGAAAGTAAATAACGAGAGAGATATAGGAAGACAAAGAAGAAGAAAAAAAGAAAAAAAAGAGAGAGAGAGAGGGAGAATTGAAATTGGGCATTGATACCATGGTTGAGGTTGCGGAACGACGGATCGATCATGAAGTGTTCGTCTCCCAGTCGGTGGCCAAACTCGACGAGGCCGGCCTTGTTGGCGTCGACATTGGCCTTTTCCCTAACTGGGAGTTCTTGACTGGCGTCCATTGGGCTTGATGGCGGAGGCACGGCAATCCAGAAGCCTGTGGATCACTTTGAGTGTGGGTGTTATGCCAGTGAAGCAGTTGGAAAGAAGCAGTTGTGCACTTGAGTGACGGTATACGTGCTTATGTACGTATGTACGTATGTACGTATGTATGTATGTATGTATGTACATACAGTAGTGTAATCCGTACATACTTCCATTTATAGGTACCATTGATCTGAGCATGGGGTGGTTGACTCACGGTCTCATCGCTCATTCTGATAACTAAACATCTCCCCCCACTCCGAGTCACAGTGGATTAGTTATAGGCACAAAGTGTAACTAACTCTCTCCGTATGTATTAGTTAGTCCTGATTTGACCACCGAGAGATACTGCCTTGGCCTGTGCTAAAGCCTAAGCCCGTGCCAAGTGGGCACGCTAATTAGCGATCGTCTCGGCTGCCGAGTTAATTACATGAAGGGCGTAATCGTGAATTCTAGGACCGGCTCCAGGCGGCCGCGACAAGCCGAGTCCCATGCGTGGCGCTACTAGTCCCCTATTAGACTATGGAGTAAGTATGAGCAGCGAGTTCCAGGGCAGAGACGAGACGAAAAGAATCTTCCATTAGCATTGCTACTCCCTCCCGCAACCAAGCCTTCAATGCGCCGAGCATGGCCCCGCTCGACCGGCTCCAGCTGACGCAGGCACAACAGTCAGCAAGCGGAGCATAGCTCTGCATCATCCACTGCGCCTACTATGTAATCGCCCGCGGTCACAATCGTAGGTGGCGGTCTCCAGATTTTGCTTCGCGGGCCGGGCATGGATCCCTATCGAGACAAGGTTACGTGGTGGATGCGCGTTAATACGCCCTCCCCCAATCTGGAAGCCAACGTACCACGATAATATTCATCTTCTGGCCTTAGAGGGGAGCACTCGTCGTTATCAGCAGCCCAAGGGACGAAGCGAGCACTGTCCTGCTAGACGGCAACTGATAAGTCCAGTGGATAGCTGTGTGGTGATCAATAACTAGGTAGGTAGGTTTTGTCAATGCCAGCGTTGGGCCGGTGGTGCATAATTACAACAAAAGCAGGGTTGTTCTGCCAATCATAACAGAAACATGAAGAAAGCATGGAGAAAGCATGGAGAAAGCATGGAGAATGCTCGGCGTCCTTTCTTGACTCACGATCGCGGCTCTGATGCGGTTTCTTTAATTGAGGGCGAGAGCATCAACTGAAAGAATGGTTGGCCACGCTGCCACCCTAATGAAGGCGTCACCTCAGTTGCTCCCCACTTAGACTTTTGAAGTCGGGAAAGAAAAATGGATTATGACGAAGAAAAGAGGCAGGAAACAAAACAAAGAAGGTTCCGTTTTTTGCCTGTCGCGGCCTGAAAGGATGACTGGAGCGTATGATGGCCAAGATTCCCGAGGCGTCGAATCTGATCATTCAAGCTTCCTATCGCATCAGGCAGCCATCAAAGTAATAGCTGCCTTCCAATTTGCAACAGGGGAGGGTTGTGTGGTGACACATAATTTTTTCAGGTTCAAGCTGCTGAGTTGGCCCTCACCCTAGGTATTATTAATTAATTAGGAGGAATTTTAGCATTGCAACTGTGCCGACAACACTTTGGTTGCGTCTTAACCATCCAGTGCCCGGCCGCCTGGATTTCACACCCATCCTCTCGTACAGGGAAAAGTGGGGCAAAAAACAAAAGAACAGAAAAAGGTCAGACAGGCAGGCCGCGGTTCAGGTTGAGACTATTAAACCTAAGATGACCTGAACTTGACCGGTCCCGGAACCAACCTCACTCTTTCTCAGGTGGCCGAGTCTGCAATGGCCAACGAAAGGACAAGGGGAGACCAAAAAAAAAAAAAAAAACCCTCGCGGGCCTGGGGACCCGGGACCGCCCGGCGAAGAAGAAAAAATCTAGCAAATGTATCAGTCTTGCTTCGATGCTTCCCAACCCCATTAATTACCTATTAAGTAATTATGCAGCTCGTTTGGTACAACCTTAATTATGGGAGCATAACGCGAAAGAACATGGTCCATTGAGTGCCCGCTATCTACTAGATCGCCGAGGTGGTGACGGTGACTAAGCTTATATAGGTAGATACGGTACTTGTTCAGGGCAGCGCGTTTCGATAATTAGCTTCTGAAAGGTAATTAATATAATATAGACAAAAAATATTAGCTAGATTTCTGGTCACTGAGAAGATGTCTCATCAAATCGAGCGCTCTCGGCCTCACGGCTGCGGCCAACTATCCAACACTGCCTCTTCTCCTGTCAAAGTAAAGGTGATATTTGCCAAGGTTGGCTGATCCACAAGAAGCGTATATGTTCCGGGGTAGAGTACCCTGTTGCCCTTCTCGTCTACTCGGGCCAGGCTCTCCAGCTTCCACTCTAGCTCGGCCACCTGTGTTTGCCCAGGTTCGATGTTAAACACGCGCTTATACGTCGCCAATGTCTTGATGGGATGTGGGCTGCGACCAAAATCTCCCGACAAGAACCCAAGCGCAACGTAATCGGACACGCGGGTGCCCGTATTGGTCACACTGAGCGACACGGACGGGAAGGGGCAAAGATCAAGATACGCCACGGAATCCCCGCAGGAAGCCAGGAGATCGGCAATCGCGAAGCTGGCCGGAAAGTCCCGCACCCAGACACTGAAATTGGTATAATGTAGGCCGTGGCCAAATGGAAAGACGGCGTTATTGTACCAGCGGGATGTTCGCCCGGGATAGGACGAAGAAGGCCTCAGGGCCATGTTTGTAAATGGAGCTTGGCTGGTGTACGAAGACGGATACACCGTGGCGGGCAGCCTCCCCGCCGGACTAGCAAGGCCGGTAATGATGTTCATCACAGCAGTCCCGCCGTCTTGACCCGGGTATCCTGCCCACAAAATGGCTCTCACATTCGGAATGCTGAGGAGCGGGGTGTCGTCGACGTGCGTCCCGAGCCTGACGACGACAACTGGTTTGCCGGTTTCGGCTAGCCTCCGAATCAGAGCCAGTTGCCCTGAGGGCCACTCGATGGATGTTCTGTCCTGGCTCTCCTTCTCCACCGTATTGTCGATCCCACCAAAGAATACCACCACGCTGGACTTTTGGGCCGCATTGTCTGCTGCCGACGTATCCCCGTTGGGTTGCGTCAAGGGCCCGTTGACGTAGTTGACCGTGATGCCCATCGATCTTGCAGCGGTCACGGGATCATGGTTGAACGGCGGGCTCCCGCTGTAACCCCCGAGCATCTTGTCGGCTGCGTTCGCCCAGAACCCGATCATAGCGACCTGGAAATTGGAGCCGTTAACCGACAGCGGAAGGACCCCATCGTTCTTGAGGAGCACGATGCCTTCTTCCGCCGCCTTGAGTGCAGTGTCCCGGGCGGTCTGCGTGTTCACGTCCGCCGCGCTCAGGTTGCGGTACATACCGCCCGGACCGTCAAAGTACCCCGCTAGGACGAGGCCCTGCATCTGGCGCAGAATAGCCGTGTCCAGTGTCGTCTGGCTGAACTGGCCGGAATTGAAGGCCGAGGCGGGATCCGGGGCAGTGCCGCCGGTCGCCCAGCACATGTTGTCGCAACCAGCCTCGAGAGATGCTCCGATCGCCGCCGCATAGCTCGGCTTGTATCGGTGGCCGCCGTTCGCATTGCCGAGATAGTACACGGCATCGCAGTCGCTCACAATATACTGGTGCTGGTCGGTCCAATTCCAATGTTTCCGCAGGATGGTATCCATCAGGTAAGCATTCGCGCAGGCCGGGATTCCATTGACCGCATTGTAGCTGCACATGATGGAGCCCACCTTAGAGTCCCGGGCGCACTGGTGGAACGGAGGGAGATAGTACTCGGCGAGATCTTGAGTTGACACCTTCGCATCGAAGTTGAATCGGGTCGTGCTCCCGGAGTTCTCGAGGTCGTAGGCGGCGTAGTGCTTACATGTGGCGATGACTCGGTGCGTCGGTCCGGGTCCTTGCATGCCCTTGATGAATGCCTCGGCCCACTTCTTATTCTTGAATGCATCCTCTCCCGGCGTCTCGTGTCCGCGACCCCATCGCGGGTCTCGAAACGGGTTGACGTTGGGCGTCCAGAAGTCGAGATGAGCGCGCCCATTGTTGGCAAAGGCACGGGCCTCGGTGCTGATAATGGTGCCGATTTGCTCGATCAAAACGTCATCGAAAGTGGCGGAAGTCGTGATAGCCTGCGGGAACTGGGTTGCCGCGCTGAACTCGCCGCCCCAGGTAATGCCGCGGTTATGGGCTACTCCGTGGAGGGCTTCGTTCCACCACTGGTACGCACTCAGGCCGAGCCGCGAGACGCCGGGCGAATTGCTGGCTGATTGTCAGCCCATGAACATTGACAAAGCACGGGAGAGAAATAATTACTTGACAAGATTGGTAAGTTTTTCGTTGTTGTTCAGTACACTCACAAGAGCAGCGGCTCGGGCTCCCGCGGACGCCGACGTATCGCACACCGTATTTGACTTGAGCGGTCCGTTTACGCAGTCCGGGTACGTCACGCCGCCCCTCGCCGGGACGACGAGTGCCCCGAGGGCGGCAAGGGCAAAGGCGGAAAGGAAGGCCATGGAGTTGTGCGTGGGCGTGGAAAGTTGTTTCTGCGCTTAGGGTTCGAGCGAGTTGGCTTGTCAATTTGTACAGATCAAGTGCTCCCTTGAGTCCGCGACGAGCTCGGATGGCGGGTCACAGAGTTTGGGTCGGCTTTCCGGGTGTTTGGCGTTTTAGATTGACTTCCCCGCGTCTCATGAGCCCTGAGGAAGTCGGAAGTTTGAATAGTGCCAGCGGTGCCCATAATGAGCAGCGAGATGTGGTAGTCGTTAATTACATTGGAGCTCTAGATTCCACCAATGAAACGACGAACAGGCGCATGTTGGCCAGTTGAGATGGTAAAATGTGAGATTCCAGCCCACGTGTTACAATGCAACCCGGCGAGGAAAGCGATGGCAGGCGACGATGGAAAATATCCAGTGTGCGAGTGGAGGGAACTCGGAAACTTTCAGACCCCATTGAATTTCCTGTTCTTGCCATTTCGACCCTAGCATGACCGTTGGACGACGGAAACAACTGCCGGTTATCTCGAAGGCCCGGGTAAAGTCCTGATTAGTGTAGTAGCGCGTTCCCCTTTCTCCAATTGTCAGAAGACGATCCGGGGTGCACTTCAGAAGGCAAGCACGACCCAGAATTCAGCCGCCACTGATTCAAGGCAGCAATGGCCTTCGATGGTATTGGGGAAGGTCCGGCGCCACTTCCTCTGGTGGCTCTAGTTTTGCTCCGCCCATTCTGTCCCGCTAGATTCGTGCTGCAGCTGGAAGAAACAAACAACTTCGCACCTCTCCGAGCATCCTCACTCGTTTCTTCACCCTCCCAGATCTTTCTAGTGTTGCCAAGTGGGGCGTGTCCAGTCCTGGCTCTTCAAACTGACCGGGAGGGCGGGGGAAACCGGCACCTGCAGATGAGGGGGAATCAACGTCTATAAGGTATTTCTCTATGAGCCTCACGATCTATTCAGTGCCAGGATGGGTATGTGTTAGAATGCAAAACGAACGTCATAGTCCTTCAGTGCCATGCTCTCCGGAACAACAAATGCACGTCGTCTAATCGCATCAGAGATCGGGTCGTGTTGCAGAAACATGTCCGAAAGTCGGGACCGAAGCCTCGAAACTCAGGAAACATCGTCGGCTTTCTCAAGTCGGGACTCGTCTACCGTTTGTAGCGCCGTTGAAGTGAAAGGAAGGTACTGGCCGTCAGGCTGAGGATTGGAAATCAAGATGGTCACCAGGTTGTTATTTACGGCAACCACCTTGTAAACCACTGACGAGCCGCGGACGCGAACGGTGTCACCCGACTGAAACTGCGCGCAACGCGGAACGACTCAGTATCGGACACACGGCCGAAGGTGATAATAAGACGTACGCTCATTCCCACAAGTGCGAGGGTCGCGACTGTTGGTATTGTTGTTGGTGGGATATAAGAAGCAAGCTTTGGTTGATGAGGGTTACTGTGGTCCCGTCAGCTATCAGGAATTGCCTGCTGCTAAAACACTTGGTAGACTGTGGGCTTGCTTGAGCGCTAACCTGAGCGAGAGCTTTTGCCGTCTCCCGTCGTCAGAAAGCTGGCCGAGTAGGGGTTCGATTTGTTTTGGTGTCGCCAAAGCAGGTGGGCAACGGGGGCGACGTAGGCGGGCTGCCAACTATTTAACTCCTCCATGGGAGAGCGACGATCCTCTAAGGATGGCACCTTAGCCAGCGTCCTGCTGGTAGCGGCCTAACCCTCGGACACTTGTGGAACCCGCGGGCCACGCGCACACGCTGGAACGTGTACGAGCTGCTATCACTTCCCGTTTGTTCCTCTTGGGTCACGATATCCGTCGGCCGTTACGGGGTGCATGGGGAAAAGAGGCGTGCAAGCATCCAGTTCGCTCGACCCCACATGCGCACACACGCACATACTCGCCTCCGCATGCCGGCGGTGGATGGAACCGCCAGGTTGGTTGCCAGTGGCGTGACCGCGTGTCTTACTGGCGTTCATGCACACGCCCAAAGTGCATCCCGCCGTGGGAGCAACGACGGAAGTGGCTGCATCACAGCGCCATCATGGGAAGCCCTTGTTGATGGGGTCACCGAGCGCTGTTTGTTATCCCCGACTTGGGTTAGGGGTTGGGGTTGGGCCATCCCCAGTGTCACCTCCAGAATGGTTTGATCCTTCAAATATTACAGCTTCCTTGCTGAAACACGGGGATCGACAGAGTTTCGCGTGTTGGGCTGATGCTTACATTGCAGACTACCAGTCGCGGTGGCCCGATGGGACATGTTAACCCTCAAACCGCCTTGCGGACCTGACAGACTTCATGACCTGTCACCTCCGGCCAAGATTTGTCCGCGTCAGGCAAGCGTATGGCTTCGGCAAGGGGGATAAGCTGTGTCCGGGCATCGACAAGGGAGGCACAAGTACGGGCTACATTAAGGGTTCAGCGGCAGCAGGGTGTTCCCTGACTCCAGATCCAGGACTCCGGAACAAGTGGTGGAACTCGGAGAGCACCACGCCATGGTGTTGGGCCCGCAGCTCCAACTCATAGCGACATGGGCTTCTGTATCTGTCAAAACTCGGGTCCACTTATTAGGCCTTATGCACGGCGAGGCCTCCCCATGAATGGCCCTTTCCGGGAATACTTGCTCCGGAGTGACCCGGAGTTGTGGTTGCACAGCGGGCAGCTGACTCCATGCAGAACACTATCTTGGAGCAGGCAAGCTATGTGGGCAGTCTCCATCCGTGCAACCCCAGAAAGGTCACAGGGCTTAACAAAGGGGGTCTTTGCTGGCGAGCATGTCACAACTGCCACAGTTACCAGTGGTAACCCTGCTGGTAATCCTCCTTTTTTCGGTAACATATTTTCACCATCATGGCCCTACGAGAGCTTCATGATTGATCGAACGAATCCCGACGACAGTCTCAATCCTCCAATTGCGGCAATGGTTTCTTTGTCTATTTTTTTCTTTTTCTTTTTTTTTTTCCTCCCTCGTTCCTTTAGTGTGTCACCGGCCTACGGAGAAACGGCATGTACTGTGGCTTTGGTCATCAAACCGGTTTTTTGTTCACGGGCAACCAGAACTTTCAAAGCGACCAACCTGGGATTGGGCTTCCCCGTAGGAACCCAACGTCGGCGACAGCAAAGGGTCACAGCCAGTGGTTGATATCAGCCGAAAGGGACCGCAGTCATCACCAGTCGCGTTCCTAGTGCCGAGAACGAGCCGAAGGCCCGCTCTTTTTAAGGAACCTCTCGCCTCCAAATGGCCCGCCGCCGACTCCTCATCCGTCTAGTATTCTTCTTCCTACTCGGTGCCACCCCGCGTATTCCACAAATGGAATAACGACCGCTATCTCGTCGAAGCACGCCTTCGGTTGACCGGCTTACCAGACTTGAGAATACCCAACATCACCTCGCGCTCTACAAGCTTAAACGCGGATGATCGCGTCCAAATTGTCGCTCTCCCCCCTCAGCAAGAGTACGCTAATACCCACGCACGAGCACAGAGCCGCTCCTTATTGGTTGGCTCTCCCTTCGTCCAGGATGGTGGCACTTAGCAGATTAACCTTTGCCGCACCAGCCGCCCCAAGTCTGCAATCACTGGTCGAGACAGATTGTCTTCCCCTCATTGCGCAACTTTGACCAACATCCCACCGCCCATTCGCCGCGTCCATAACACTTTCCGATTTTCTGAGCTTTCTTTTGTTCTTAATACAATTTCCGCCAACGTTACCGTCTCGTGGCAGGTTACAATCTGGAGCCTACGGAATCCCCCGTGGCTGCTGCCACTCAGAAGTAGCCTAGGGGTTCACGGGGTCACTGTAAGAACCCCGATGGCTCCGACGGGCCGTTCTCCCTGGGCAACAGAAACTTTAAGTGCAGGTGGTTTTGGGCTTGAGTTTACCTCGCTGAGGTTTTAGCGGGCATGGCGGCCCATGTCTGAGTATGCGCGTAGGGTAGTACCAGGACCCTCTCTTTCGTTCCCTCACCCCTCTTGGCCTCCCCCACCTCCGCTTCCCCCTCCCCCACGTACCAGCGTTCCCTCCCAACTCATCAAGGGCGCCGCTCGATGCAGACACCGCACATACGTCATCCTGCACCAGCTTGCAGAAGGTGTCTTATGAAGTAGATATGAACGTCACATGTCGAACGAAGAGCCATGGAAAGAAATTTTTCTAGGCATGGCATGTTCGCTCGCTGTTAGGACGTTAGGACAGTGGAAGGAGGGGAAGAAAACCAACTCCTTGACTTAGTACCACTGTCCAGATCCTACCGTAGCGGTTCGTCATTTTAGATGCTCCACTTCCAAAAATAAAGGCCCGATTTAAGGCTTTTGATAGGTGAAAGATGGGCAATCTAGAAGCTTCGTTTGGCTGTTTGTTGCTACCCATGAGCGAGTTGGGCAACAATCACTCACAACCAAAGACTGTGGCGATGTTCGCACAGTTGTCCGACAGGAAGAGGAAGAACTTGAAGAACAGACACATAAATTCAAGAGGCGGGACCAAGGAGCGAGCAATCAACGGTTCACTCGTGTTAAACTTGGGACATTTCCCCTCCTTCCCCCCACCCCTCCTCCCTTCTCCGGGCAGAAAGAGGAGACAACAAAGGTGATCTAGGAATCCTATGCATCCTGTGAGCTTCTATATAAGATAAATATAGCAGATTTAACTTGTGGGGTAGCTATCGCACGTAAACCCTTCAACAAGTATGTGCTGTACGCGCAATACAATTATTATAGTGTGATCACTGCAAGGCGCTCAAAGAGACACATGGTAAAGCTTAAGGCCAGGCTGTCCTGGGTATGGAAACCAGTAGAGTCAAACAAGGCCCTTTGGGATCCGAGTGACCATTTCATAACATTGTGAAAACGCGGTTGACCCAGCTAAAGAACAAAGTTAAAAGCTAAATTCTCATGGGTAAAATCGGTAGCAAGGAACAGTGAGCGAAGATGGCCCCATCACACCATGCTCCGGTAGAAGCGAACCTATCATGATATGCCGTGGGGGGTCAAATCAGAGAACTCTCAATGCTATGTACCCTTTGCTTAAGAACAAAAAGCAAAAAAGGGAACTGTAGCTACGAAGACGGGGATGAGAATCTTGTTGAGGTATAATCATGACTTCGGACCTTAATTACACGGGCTTGGTAAGTACTTGGCTGAAGAGGGTTAAAGAAACTTTCAGACTTTGAACTGAGAGCGAACGTCTGGGTTGGCCTAGTTCTTTGCAAAACGACAAACATTGTTTTAATCTATATTACCCAAACAAGAGGCCGGAAGGTTGTTAGGATATTATATGGGAGCCCCCATGCTATTGGATCTTCGTATAACACTATCCTCCCCTAGATTCTAGGAACCTCTCATAAAGAAGACAGCCTTCTGCGCTTTGGGTTTTTACTGTCGAGTCTAGGCTTCGTTCCAGTGTTTCTGCTGCCCGAAGTTGACTTATTTCCAAGCAATGCCGTATCTTGTTTAAAAAATCTACAACAAACTACTTCAAAGGGTTTGTTTTCCTTTCTTGACAGTAACTAGTGGTGAAAATTTGTCTTGCTTTACGAGTTTGACTCCCATCTCGCCTTAGCCTGATTATTGCTTAATTACCTTTCCACGAACATTCCACAGGCCGTTCGCTCTCTTGCTCTCTCCAAAAGGAGCAGGCTTTTGAGATTTCTTCAACGGCAGTACGCTATTACACGAACCAAAAGAAAAAAAAGTTTGGTGAGCAACTGAAGCAAAAATTATTCTTCCAACGTATTCTTCTTGTCTTACTCCCACGAATTCCAAAGAGGCCGGTCCACAGTCTATCCTCTCCCCAACTGCTTGTCTTCCTCCCAATTTCGTTCATTATTTAGACGACAGGCCTCGGTTCCAGCTCCTGATCCCCTTCATTCTTCGGCCCAGAAGGTCGGGCACATCCATTTCGGAGTCCAACCCAACATCGCACTTCTGATTTAGCGGCTGGCAGCATCTCGATAATTAAATTGATATCCCAGATTCCTTCCTTCCCAGCCGTCTTATCCGCCACTCACCCAGTCAGTCCTCCCCTTCTTCATTTCTTCCTCGTCTCCTTCTAACTCGATATTTCGTCTTGGTCCCAGATCAGGCATCTTCAACTTGGGAACGACGCGAATAAGTCAAGAAAATAAAGACAAAATCATGGCGCCGACCAGAAACGCAGCATCCCAAACTCCAGCCTATCCCGTCGCCCTCGCCGCCCCGGTCGGCATGCGGGGCGTGGCGCAAGGACGGGTCACCAAACGAGAGAAGAAACCAGATGTAAAAGAGTCCACCTACGTGGAAAAAGATAGCCAAACTTACAAGTGAAAGAAGAACCTCGTCATCTTACAAATAATGCTGTAATAGCAGTCTATTGCCGTTACTATTGATCTATTCTATAAAAACTGTCTGTCGTCCTTGTTTTCCCTTGGTACCTCCTAGATAGGTACCCCCTATTTATGTCTAGTGTATATATAACTTGTTCGGAACCGGAAAAACGAATCTGTAACCTGTGCCCGTCTGGTCACACCGAGAGGTTCCTACCCTAGTCTAATAGTAAATATATACTTCTTAAGATTAAGAGTAAGCCTTACTATCCATAGCCTCTAGAGAACTTCCCTAACTCATTTTATATAGTCCTTCTTATTACCTACTATATATATTAAGATATTATTAAGGTATATTATTACAAAGTCTCTAAGCGTTAGGCTAAAAGTATTATTAATATATTATTAGAAGGTTATAGGTATACCTACTAATCTAAAGGGGTAGACTAGCTACTTAAAGAGTCTAAACCAGGTTTAGAATACTATTAAATGCTTGTCTCCTTCTGTGATCTAGATACGGTAGAAGGCCGCCCTAACATCTAACTTCGTAAACTACTAAGCCCTAGCCAAGGAGTAAAGAGTCTCTTTGATCAATAGAAGTAGGTACTAATCCTGCTTTATAATCTTATTTAGGGCTTAGTAATCTATATAGAATCTCTATCCCCTATCTACCTTCCTTACTAAGAGGATAGGAGTAGTGGCTAAAGAGGAGCTCGCTTAAATCTATCCCTTATCTAGTAGATTAATAACCTATTTCTAGACCTCTAATAGATAGTCTTATAATATATTATAAAGGGGTCCTTAAGGGAGTTTAGGGATCTTCCTATTAGGACCCTCTTTTAACTTAATATAATAGTTAGTAATACTATAGTATAGGGGTAATCTACTAACCTTCTCCTTATTAAAAAGGTCGGTAAAGTTATAAAGTTCTTCTAGTAAGGTTACCTCTAGCTCTAAATAGCTGCTCCCCTTTTCTATTATACCTCTATTAAATTTATATCTCGATTCTAAGATAATTATCATTTCCTAAATACTTATAGTTAGGAAGGTATTAGAAGTCTTCCTCTTCTATACTCTCTAAACTAGGCCTATAAAAACTATACCTATAATTTAGGAGATTCCTATCTTTCTAGGCTATAAAGAGACTTCCTAGATAAATAGTCCTAGCTATACCCTAATCTCTAGGATACTAGTACTTATATCTAGTTTAACCTTCTAATATTCTATCTATAAAAGGCTTAATATAACGTCTTATATTAGTCTAGGGACTATATAGAATATAACCTAACTCTCCTATCTATTGATATCTATTATAATATAGACTATTTAAGTAATCTTCTAGTTAGGATATACCTCTATTATAATACTAAGGGTATAAGGGGTTAGCAAACTAATTTACTTAAGTCTAAGCTTCTAATATATCCTTTTACTAATAATATTATAGCTAGAATATCTATTATCTACTTAAGCATTTATAAAGCTAGTAGAGTTAAGGAAGACTAGAATAAGAAAAGGGGGTCTATCTATTCTCCTACTAATCTCTATAAACTTGCTTTCCTAATAGTCGTAATCTTCTAGCTCCCTTGTAAGACTTTGCTTAGAGGCTATTCTTTTCCCTATTCCCTATCTTCCTTGTTAGACTAGTTACTATCCTCTCTTTCTTCCTTAGCCTCTAGGGTATAAATGTCAGCCCTTAGCTAGTTCTACTATATTAGTCTTCTAGTAGGGGTATATTTATACTTAGTAATAAAGTAACCCTTCTATCTATACTAGATATATACTCCGGCTACCTATTATACTATATATACGTCCTAGCTAACCTATTTTACTCTTACGGCGTCTCCTTTATATCCCCTTGGTTAGTCCTTACTAGGATCCCTCTTCTATAGGTTAGTTTATACTAAGTTAATACTAATTATTAGTATATCTCTATCTATATCCTTCTCTCTCTATAGCTTAGATATTACCTATTATCTTTATATCTACTAGTATCTATTACCTAGATAGAGAGCCTTAAGGTCCATTATAATTTTATAATATCTCTCTACTATTATTATATAGTTATCCTAGGGAATTCCCTATCTAATAGTTATATACTTAAGTCTTAGAGAGAGGTATTACTATAGTTTGATTAGGTATATCTTATCATTCTAAAGGAGACTACCTACCTTTAAGAGTTTTACCTTAAATTAGATAATAAAGGTAGAGAACAGCTTATTATCTCTCTATTATAAGAACTTAAGCTCTAATAGGGCTACTATCTTCTTATAGGGGTCGGAAAAGACGCTCTCAAGGTATTAGAGAAACTAAGCTAGGTTATACCTAGTCTTTAGGCCTATAGATTCGTAGTATACTATAACCTAGGTTTAAACCTATTACATTAGGTTTCCTTAGATAAAGACCTACTAATTATGGTTAAAACTAATAAAGTCTTTATCTACTATAAGGATATATTCTATCGTACTCTTCTAGGCTATAAAAAGTTCCTTCTTACTATTAAAAGGCTCCCTAGTTAGGAGGCGCTTCCTTTAAGGCCGCTATCTCTCTAGGGACATCTTAACCAAGTTAAGAGTTAATATAGGCTAAGTCTAAGACGCCTAGAGGGAGTTAATCATAGTGTTTTACTATACTACTACTATCTAAAGGGAGTAGACAAGTTCCTATAACTCTACTAAGCTCGAAGGTATATAAGTCCGATGTTCCGCTATAACTATATCGTTAATCGTTCGCTTAGGAAGGCTACTATTAATGTAAAGGTAATTAAAATATAATATACTAGCCTTATAGCATCTATGGATAAGCGTATAATGTTTTATTTAACTACCTTAAGGGAAGAAAGAGGAGAAAGTAAGTATAGGTGCCGAAAGGGGTTCCGTTTCCTAATATAGGGGGTATATATATACTCCGGTTAGGGCCTAGTTAGGTGTCAGGTTAGAGCCCAACCGGGTCCTAAGCGTGTGCCCTACGAACCCCCTATAAACGTATATAGGTCCGGTCTGAAACTAGGTATAGCCTGTTATTAATTAGCCTAGGTAGAGCCTAGGCCTGTAATACTACCTATGTATAGGCATTAAGAAGATTATAGGTTATTATAATACTAATATTACCCTTGCCTCTCCTACCTACTATAAGACTATAAACTAGGGTACCTATTATATTATCCTAATGCCTAAGTTCTTTATACTAGTATATTTATTTTCCATACTCTTTAAGGTTACCTAGTCTAACTACTTGCCTAGATAGGTTACCTTTACCCCTACTTAGGCTATAAGTTCTTATTATTCTAGTAACGACTTTGCCTTAATTACTACTACTACTACCCCTAATACTCCTACCTACCGTAGTAATATCGTCTAGCCTGCTACTAGCCCTAACCTTACCCTATAAGCTATTAGGCAGCTTAAGTCGAGACCCCTGTTTTTAGGCCACCCCCTGTTTAGGCCACTTAGCAAATCTTAGCACCTATACCTACCTATCATCTTCAACCTTCTATACAACAGTCTGTTTAACCTACTATAATATAAGAAGCCTCTAAATCCGTACCTTCTAACCCACTCTCTTCAGCTATAGAGCCCTCTATACGGCCGGCTTCAACCTAGGCCTAGTAGATCTGTTCAATCGTAGCGAACTGCTCATTCGGATCCCTGACCACCCTCCTCCTCTTCGACGGCCGGGCTGCCTCCAACTATACCTTTAGAGCTTCGTTTTCCTATTATAACTAGGCCAGTTGAAAGTCCTTCTGGTCGAACGCTTTTTTAACCTTCCTAAATAGGAGCCTACGTATAGAGAGGTGCTAAGTCTTAGTGGCCAGATTGGTCAGCTGACTACGTAAGTCTGACTTCCTCTATAGTATATTGAAAATTAGGTTAGTAACTCCTTTTGATAGCTAGGAGTATTAAATAGGTTCCGGAGTCCGTATAGAAGCTAGCTATCGGCTGGTATTGACTATATTATTAGAGTTTTTCAATAGAAGTCTACTTATTAGGGGTTTGGCTAGATTAACTGGCTATAACCTAGATGCCCTCTATCCTACTTTAATATTCTAGGATATAATAGCCTCCTTCCGAGCCCTTATAATACATTTGATCATTAATTGCTTGCCTATTACTAATGACTCGGCCTAGGAAGTCATGTTATTAAGGAGCTTCTAGTAGGTATATTTCAGGGGGGAGAAGACTAATAAATCTAATAGTTAGAGGACATAAGAGGTATATAGTGGTAAAAAGAGTAACTAGATATTATTCTTATAATATAGCTATATAAAATTGTTAGTTAAATGACTATTATAGCCGTCTAGAATTAGAAGCCGTCGCTAGGAACTATCCTCTAGCTAGGTATAAGGAATGAAGACTTCTTAGAGCCATTTAATTATAATAGTTTGGTTAGTCTAGCCTATCTCTATTACTATAAACTTCTAGTCCTTTAAATCCATCTTGTTAATAGGAAACTACTATTGTTAAAGACTCTTACCCCTGAAGATGATAACTAGGGGAAGGGATATCCCTATTATAGAGATATACTTAAGGAAGGAAGTCTATACCTACGAACTAGGAACCTTTCGCTATATTATATATGTTTAAACACTTCTAACTACCAGCCTATTAGTTCCCTAGCCTTCTATAATGCTATATGTCATGGAAATATACATGCAGATGCCGCCTAGGCCACCGGTACAGATAGGCCAATCAAGCCGAAAGGACGGAAGGAACTAATTATAATGTAAGAAGCACTACGAGCCCTACCATACGCTGGCTTACGATCACCAAGATCAATGTAAAGTCACTAATCGCGATAAGCGGCTTACCGGGATCACTAACCAAGGACTAATCAGGGTGATCTAGGAAGGTTATATATACATATAGATAGTCACTCGTTTCGGTAGACTCTAAAAGTTCACCAGTAATAGCAACTCACATTACAGTACTCCTAATAGCATCGTATTACTATAAAGAGACAACTCTATTATTGTAAACCCTTTAGCTTTACCAAATCCCTTAGACGACCTATACACTTGTCCTACATCACTTACCTTCGTCTGAACCCTTTTAGAAGAAGTCTGAGTTAGGTTTGTCATACGTTGCTATTACTCCCTTTGTTCTGTCATGGTTCAGAACGGAGGTGACTTCGACCTCGACATCGATATAGCTACTAGCGTCATAGCCGAATAGCTGCTCGCCTAGCTTGGTCAACTCTAGTAGCGAATCCAGGAGTTGGACCAGAGAGACAAGGCTGCTTAAGCTCGAATTAAGGAACTCGAGAACGGCGAAAAGCACTTGTAGAAACTGGTCAACGAGGCCTATACTAAAATCAAGGCGCTCGAGAATACTAAAGCAAGCTATATTAAGATCGAACCGCCTGGTAAGTATAGAGGAACTAAGGAGGACCTCGTAGGGTTTTTAACCAACCTCCGATCCTACTTCCGGCTTAATAATGATAAGTTTCTGGATGATAAAGCCAAAGTCCTCTACGTAGCTACGAGACTAGAGGGCAAGGCACTTAGATAGTTCGAGCCTATGTAGAATGACTATCTTATTAAAGAGGATGAAGATGACCGAGACGCGTTTACGTAGGTAGTCTTTTGATCCTACGACCATTTCGAAGAAGAGCTTTGGAAGGTCTTTGGTGATAAAGACAAGAAGATTTACGTGTAAGAAAGGCTTGTCAATCTCCGATAGACCAAGTTAGTAGCTTCCTATACTATATAGTTTAGATAGGATATGCTTAAATCTTAGCTTAACGATAAGGCGTTAATATAACTATTTTATAATAGCTTAAAGGAAAAGGTTAAAGATAAGCTATATAAGTATAACTAGCCTAAAACCCTAGATAAATATATTATATAGGCTATTAGAATCGATAATCGGCTTTATATATAGGAATAGTAGAAACGAGGTTAAATAAACGGAACTATAGTTAAGGCTAATGATAAGAGAAAGCGAGTAAACGTTAGTACCTTGTATAGGACGTATCCTAGAGCTATAGATATAGATATAGTATAGAGGTAGGATAAGAAGAAGATAGCTAAAGATAAGTCTAACACTACCTACTATAACTATAGAAAGAAAGGACATTATAAGCAAGAATGTCAAAGCCTAAAGAAAGACTAGAAACTAGTCCTAGGAAAGGAAACTATAGTTATCGATGAAACTAAGGACATCGTTAAAGTAGTAGTTACAAGCTACAAAGATAGGGATAGCGATATAGATAGTCTCGAATATAATAATAATAGCAAAGACAAATAGACGCTATACTCCGAACTAGTCACTATAGACCTAGAAATAGGTATTGCCGAATAGGATACGGCAGGGGAGTATACACCACCGATTCTGATTCTCCTAGTCTTAAGGTAGTAGGGTTTTATAGTTACGTAGAGGCGGGATAGATCGTGGACAACCGATACCTAAGGAGTCGACCGACCTAGACTAAATATCCTATTCCTTTAGGAACAGATTAAATAGTACTGTAACAAAGTTTTCCGGCTCAATATAGAGTTATACAAACGAGATAGATACCTAACTTAACTTGCCTAGTAGAGCGATAAGATAAGGGACGAAATAAGGGAACTCTGACATATTATAGAGACTATTAAAGGGGAATAGCCTATAATGTACGATAGACCCGATAGTTATACCAAGCACTTTGACGATTAGTAACTTAGCTATAATATATAGAACCTAAAGTACTAGTTTATATATATAAACCACGGAAAAGACGAACGTACGTAGGAAAGCTATTAGAAGAAACATTCCTACCTTAGTATTAGGGTACCTATAGTCTATATATAGTAGGAAGGATTCGGAAAAGAATTCTAATATCTTCTAGGTAACGCTACACGACTATACCCTCGATATAAGGTATACATACAAGTGCCCTAGTTCTAGTGTATAGTATATAAATGCCAATACCACTTCCGCGACAAATTCGAAAACAATTACTAGCCGACCTGACAGGAAAACGGGGACGGAAGTTTACGCCCTATAGAATAGGTCTACGACGCAGGAAACAGAGCGGCCGAATTACTCTAGAAGATCGAAACCCGGAGTCTAGAAGGCATTACGGTAGTTCTAAGATAAGCCTGGCCTAGGTACTACAGAATAAGACGAGATATATAGGACTTATACTAGAGTAACGATTGTCTTTATCACGAGGATAAAAAGAAATCGCGAATTCGGGAGCTTTAGATAAAGCTATGGCGCGTATGATGGAAAGTAGAACGGACCTAATGGTAGGAAGCTATAAGTACTTAATGGCTTACGGAAATAAGCACGATTAACGAAGCTACTATTAGCCGAATAATCGAAGAGGTTAGTACTAACCTAGGAAACGGGTTAGGGCCCTTCGAGGGGCCCGAAAACCATTAACGCCTATATAGTGGCAAGTAGTAGTATAGTATAGAAGGAACTAGTGTAAGAGACTACTATATTAAGACCTTCTAGTAGAAATATAGGAAATTGCTGTAATCTTTGGATAACGATGGCAAGACAAGTAACTATAGATAACAATATAATAGAAGTAGCACGAAATGCTTGTACTAGTAGATAGTAGAGTAGAGATAAACCTAATTTTGCTAATACTTATAAATTAGCTATAGATACCCTAGAGAATGAAGTAGAAGTATAGTATAGTCAAGGGGCTATTTCTAACGTAATAGGTATATAGGGAGATGTGACGAACCCAACTCAGACTTCTTCTGAAAGGGTTCAGACGAAGGTGAGTGATGCGGGACAAGTGTGCAAGTCGTCTGAGGGATTCGGTG